>NC_081364.1:13274785-13574785 GCF_030684315.1 Stegostoma tigrinum
TGCCATAAACTCATCTTGCCCACCTTATCCACTTGTGTTGCTACTTTCGTGGAACTGTAGGCCTGAACACCGAACCCTCTGTATGTTAGTGCTTCCCAGGGTTCAGCCATTTACTGTATACAAAGCTTCAGGAATGCTATTTATTGTATTCATGTGATGTAGGCGTTGCCAGTTCGGCTAGCTTTTATTGCCTATCGCCAACTGCTGAGTGAGCATTTCCCATAATAAGATTTGAACCCGTGTTCCCAAAACATTATCCAGAGCTTCCCAATTACTCATCAATTGACATTGCCGGTGTATCGCTGCCTCCATGATGAAAGTGAACAGGGTTTGAATATCCGATTGGGTGATTATAAATCAATCAAAACACCTTTCGCCAACCATCAAAGTATTATCATTATATCAAGGAAACAGCACACTGAGGTAGTGAATAAGCAACAAATATTCTAATGTCCAACGATCTCTCTCCAGGACTGCTCCCAAAAAATTGGCATTTAGTTTCTAAAGAGTCGATAGTAATTTGGTGACCCAAGGTGTAAATGCAGGGTTTCAGGAGAACTAGAGAGCTTGTAGCATTTCTCCCCAAGGCTTTTTATTAAGAGGACTTTTAAAACGCACAAGCTCTGACTCACATTCAAATACCTGAACTGCTAGACTACTCTCGTCATCAGTCATCCTCTTACTCATGCATGCTCTGCTTTAACAGTTCCCAAAGCACACAATATTTTTTAAAACTGCAACAATTGAAAAGGTTTGATGAAAGGTTACAGACCTGAACATTAACTATTTATTTCTCCACATCGTGTAGTATTGAATAAGAAAACAGAGATGTAGTGTTGGAACGATTGAAGACATTGATAAGATCATAGGTGGAGGTTTTGCACACTGTTCTGGTCACCACATTATAGAAAGGACAATAATTGCTTTAGTGAGAGTAGGAGGGGATTTACAAGAATGTTGGTAGGGGTTGGGTCTTGAAAATTGCATGCATGAGGAATGACTGGATAGGCTTGAGTTCTTTTCCTTACAACAGAGGAGGCAGAGGGATGACTTAACTGAGATATAAAAAATAATGAGGGAGTTAGATGGAGTTGACAGGGAATATCTGTTTCTCCTAATGTATGGTTCAAGTGCTAGGGAGTACATATTTAGGGTGTTTGGTTATTGATTAAAGGGTTCATAAAGAAAATAGTTTGCACCCACAGTGTCTGTAATTTATTGCCAGATTTTGTAGCTAAGGTAGAAATCCTCAACTTATTTAAAAGGAGCCTGGAACCTGCACCTGAAATGGTGTAACCTGCAAGGCAACAGAGTAGGTAGTGGTCATTGGAATTAAAATGTGCTAGTTTAGATGGGATGGGCAGAATGGTTCAATGATAACAGACCTGCTGAGCATTTTCACTCCTACTATTTCAAATTTCCAGCAGTTTTCAGTGTTGCACATATTGATTAGTCCCAAAGTCTCTTGATATTCAAACAATTAAAGTATAATGGCATAATCAATTCACCCTTAAACTGAACCTCAAAGCTATGAAGTGTTCTGCTCCCCTCAGTTATCAGCCAAACCAAAGCTTTGCATCATTTGCACGTGTCTTTTGGTGTTGACTTATCACATCTAAGCCACCCTCCTTAAGCATGATGTCCACTTCAGTGGGCTTTGGCAATTCAGCTTGATTTCCCAATTTAATGGAATACATCTCTGCATACACTCAGTGGTGAGTGAGCTGCCTGCTTTTATTATTCTGCCTGCGTTGTGAGTGTTAAGGGATTCAACATTAGAAAAGACATGTTGCCAACGCTTTTCATGGACTGACCCAGATATATTCATCCTGTGGGATCTGCTTATGGATAAGACTGAATTTTATAGTTTGATCCATAGCCCATTTAGTTAGCAGCTATGTTATCGCTGACGGAACAAGCTCTCAGGAGCTTAAGTATGTAGAAGGAAACGTAAGCACATTTCCTGTTAAATATTATATTTGCAGAGTTTGAATGTTTTCTACTCCATTGCTACAATGAAAAATTTCGAGGCTTGTTACAGTAGAGTTCTTAATCATCAAAATGACTATCAATCAGGATTTTCTTTAAGAAACATAGCAAGTGGTGTAGGCTATTCAGCCCCTTGAGCCTGTTCCAACATTCAATGAGATCATGGATGACATATGATCTAACTCCACATACCAACCTTTGGTCCACATCCTTTGACATCTTTGCTTAACAAATACGTATCTATCTCTGATTTAAAATTGATAACAAATCCTGCATCCACTTCCATTTGTGAAAGACTGTTCTAAACCTCTATTGCCTTTTGTGTGTGAAAGTCCTTCCTTCAATCACTCCTGAAAGACCCAGCCCTAATTTTTAGACCATGTTTCCTAGTTCTAGAATGTTGATTCAGTGGAAATAGTTTCTTTACCAAATTTGTCTTTTCCAGTTAATATCTTGAAGACTTAGTTCAGAGTACGCTTTAATGTTCTAAATTCTACAGAAAACAGGCTGAATCTGTTTAATCCTTTCTAATAATTTAACCCCTGAAGGGTGGGTGTTACTCTTGTAAATCTATGTTGTAGTCTCTCCAAGGTTAATATATCCTTCCTAAGGTGTGGGATTGTACTCATTAGAGTTTAGAAGGTTGAGGGGAGATCTAATAGAAACTTACAAGATAATGTATGGTTTAGAAGGGGTGGACGCTGGGAAGTTGTTTTCCATTAGGCAGGGAGACTAGGACCTGTGGGCACAGCCTTAGAATTAGAGGGGGTAAATTTAAAACGGAAACGAGGAGACATTTCTTCAGCCAGAAAGTGGTGGGCTTGTGGAATTCATTGCCACTGAGTGCAGTGGAGGCCGGGATGTTGGATGCCTTCAAGGCAGAGATCGACAAATTCTTGATCTCGGAAGGAATCAAGGGCTACGGGGAGAGTGCAGGGAAGTGGAGCTGCAATGCCCATCAGCCATGATTTAAATGGCGGAGTGGACTTGATGGGCTGAATGGCCTTACTTCCACTCCTATGTCTTATGGTCTTATGGACCAGATCTCTTTTTTTTGCTACTTTCTACTTTTTCTTACTTATTCTATGAAGCCAATGTTTAACTTTTCAAATGTGTTTCTCTTATTACTGTGTATGCAAATTTCTGTACCCAGGTACCTATGTACCTGAGACAGCACTGTGATGTAGCAACTCTATACACTTTTCACTGTACTCCCATACTTCTGTACTTGAGTACACATGACAATAAAATCTAAATCTGATCTAAAATCGGATCTAATCTAATCAGATCTGCTCACAGTGCTCCAAATGGGGTCATATCAGAGTCCAAGAAATTACACTTTTCTTTGTCAAATAGAACAACACAGGGGTGGCACGGTGGCTCAGTGGTTAGCACTGCAGCCTCCCAACACCAGGGACCCGGGTTCGATCCCAGCCTCGGGTGACTGTCTGTGTGGAGTCTGCACATTCTCCCTGTGGCTGCAGGGGTTTCCTCCGGTGCTCCGGTTTCCTCCCACAGTCCAAAGGTCTGCAGGCTAGCTGTGTTGGCCATGCTAAATTGCCCATAGTGTTCAGTGATGTGTAGTTTATGTGGGTTATAGGGGCATGGGTCTGGGTAGGATGCTCCTACAGTCAGTGCGGATTTGTTGGGCCAAAGGGCCTGTTTCCACACTGTAGGTAATCTGTTGATAACAGAGGCTATGGGATGCAGAAATAGATGCTTTTACATTTAAGATCATGGGAAATGATAGAATGGATCTAATGCATAGAAACAAAGTTTCCAGTCATTGTGAGGTCTTAGGGACCAAAGAGGGAATGGTGTCATATGTTAATTGGATGTAAAACACAAAAACAAAAAATCCATTCTGTCCATCATTTTGGTGAGAGCTCTTTAAAAACAAAATCCAGTTAGTCCCATTTGATATAGCTCTGTAATATGTTCATTTTAAACATAATATACAATTAGTGTTTGAAAGTTATCATAGAGTCTGCTTCCACAACCCTTCCAGGAAGCATATTCCAGGTTATACTGCTCATTGCATGCTTGAGAATGTTATCTTTCTTTCTTTTGCCATTTTATACACTTAGGATGGAAAGCAAGAGAGACTTGTTTGCACAAAAGAGTTTTGAGGCTGGGATGTCCTCTCTGAGTAAAGGGAAAATATTGTGAGCTCTGAAATAAAAACAAAATGCTGGAGAAACTCAGCAGCTCCAGCAGCACATGAGGTGAGAGGAAGAGCGCTGTTTCAAATATCTTCTTGATTCTTCTTGAGTCTCTGCTGAGGAGTAATTTGACTCATTTCTCTGTTCACAGACGCTGTCAGACCTGCTGAGTTTCAATCACATTTTCAATTTGAATTCGTATTGAGGTTTGGTGGTTCAGGCAGAAGCTTAATTGATATTCAAGATTGGACTGAATAGCTAGATGAAGACATATGGGAACAAAGTGTGACAGAAAGCTTGTTCTGAGGGAACGAAGGAACACCGCCTGTCTCCATGTTGTAAATTTTAAGTCTCTGCAACAAGAGATTTTAATTATAACATCAGTAGAAGCTGAATGAAGAAAACAACTAAGAGAATCGCAGAGACAATCAAGGCGATACCTAAGATACATGTTGGGGATTATCCTGAGGCAGGAGTCAATGCAAATTATTAGTGTCATGCAGGAGTGGTTTTTACTTTAAGTTTTAAATTCACAGCCTCTGTGAGGGAGACTATGGCAGCAGACACATGGGAACATCAGCCAGCTGAAAGCTCCTCTCTGTACTGCAAACCTACACTGCACTTCCTTCCCTGCTGTTGGGTGAAAATCCTGGAGCCCGCTGTCTAAAGTCACTTTGGGGGCATCTAAACCCCAAGGATGGAGCAGGCCAGGAAGATGGTTCACCAACACCTTCTCAAGCGAAACTAAAGCTAGTCAGCAAATGGCCTGGAGACATTACTATCAGTGGTGACATTGACAGCGTTTGGCTCCTTAGCGCAAGTCCTGTCCGGTCATGGCTCATGTGGTGGGTTCACCAGCTTCATTGTTGTCTGTCCCATTTGGGAACATATTGTTTGTTGTTTCAGTTGTCCTGGGGCATCCTCCTGATGTTCTCCCAAGGACGTCTGGGGCTCAGTGTACCTCCATCCCCCTCCATCTCAGGTGGTGGCATGGGAAGACAAGCCAGGGACCCATTGGGCGGACTTGGGAGCCAGGCTCCGGCAGCCAACCTGGGGCCAAGACCTCTTCAGTTAAACTGGAGCCAGGATCCGTCAATCAATGTCCAGCATTGAAGGAGGTGCAGGGCCTGTGCAGTGTGTACGTTTCCAACTCAAGGGCGATGAACCCAGAAGCAATGGCACTGTTGGCAGCAGCAAAGGAGCACATTGCCAGGACCCGGGGGGGGGGGACGGCATTGGACGACAGCAGCTGGAGGAGCAGGGAGGGTGAAGTCTATGGAGAGGGAAAGATGAAGTTTTCAAGCTGTTTCAGTTTTAGTTATATCAATTTAATGTTAATTTATTCAGTATTTTACAATTTGTACAATTTATTCAGCAATGCATTCTGTAATTCAAGTTGGCACTGGAATGTGGTGACATTATCCACTTTTCATGGTACCTATGTACAAGTGACGATATTAAATAAATCACAAAATAGTGCATGAAAAACTTGCTCATCTTAATTGATGAGGCAAAACTGACGGAAAGAAATACAGCCTTTTGAAAGAAGTGCTGTATGAGAAAGCGGATTTGTTAAGTGTAATTAAAATTACCGGGTAGTCTTCATACTGAGATTATTAAATGCGTCTCAAGCAACTGGAGCCACAATTATTTGGTAAAAATGTGAACAAAGTTCTAATTATTTAGCACATGGACAACAGCCCAGTTGCTCTTAGAAAAAAGGCATGCGTAGTGATGAGGTCTTATTTGTTCACTTCTGTAGTGGAAAATTACAACTACATTGCTCGGGGAAGAGATTGGCCTTTGAATGTAATACAAAAGGACCATGTCAATATGATCCTTACAGGGTGAGAGCCAGGCTGAAAACGCAGACCAACTTGTTAGGAATGTAACAAAAATTAAAGGTCACCACAAATGTAAGGATTTGAAAGCTATTATAAAATGCAGGTTCAAATACAGTGACCCAGATATTTCCAGCAACCTCTTCAGGCGCATTATGGCATAAGTCAGTGGTCAATAATACTTGAACTCAGACCCGCTGACACAGAGGTAGGGATGACGTGGAGGTGTTTGTATTGGACTGGGGTGGACAAAGTCAGAAGTCACATGACACCAGGTTACACTCCAATAGGTTTATTTGAAGTCACAAGCTTCCAGAGCGCGGCTCCTTCTTCACATGAAGCCACTTTACCGTACGAAGATGAAGCATTCAGACAGCTTGTGATTTCAAATGAACCTGTTGGACTATAACCTGGTGTCATGTGACTTCTGACTCAGCGGTAGGGATGCTACTACAGCACTAGAAGCCTCTGTAACAAGTACTATTACTTTCTCAACTGTCCTCTTGTCCATTACCATGAACGTTTTTAGAATGCTTTAAAGTGAATCCAGGTATTTTTCTAATCAACCTGTTCAGGTATGTTACTGCATACCTCTGGACCAGGTAGGACTTCAACTAACTGCTTCTGGTTCAGAGGTAAAGACACACCTCTGCATCAGCAGAGCTGTGATGTTTTAGCAGGACTCGATATGACGAATTGTGGCATGTTGTAGAATCCAAGCGGTAGCTCTGTTTGAGATGGTTAGTGATACCCTAAACGGATAAGATCACATAGAGATTATTCCCGATATTCCTACAATGGCTGCCTGTCTGGACAATACATCAAGGATAAAGTTGTGATAGTGCTGTGTTTAACATTACTGATATGTGGTTAATGATGGGTGGGAGAACTTTGGAGAGATGCAATCATTTTTGCCTAATTATTTCCTCCTCCTAGTAGTTTCCTAGATGTTGGCAGCTCCTTCCATTATTACCGGATGATAGGTCAGTGAGCAGAATGGTCTCAATTTTCATTTGCTGACCATACAGGAATGAATGTGAGCAGGATTTGAACATCTCAGTCTTGGAGGGCAGCCCTGGAGCTGTCTCCTACAGGAAACAAAGCAATTTTTAACCGGAAATGGAGAGTCCAGTTGGCTCCAAGTAACAATTCATCTCCTTGAGGAGGGCCTCAGAAGATCAGGCAGCAATTTTCAAATCGCAAGTTGTCAATTCCAAACAATCCCCTTGCACAGAAAGCAGCTGAGGCTAAAATGTTGGATGTTTTCAAGAAGGAGCCCAATATATTTCTTAGTGTTAGCTCTCTATCTTAGGGCTATAGGGAGCAAAAGGTTTGGGGTGAAAACTGAAACAGGGTGTTGGGCCGAACGATCAGTCATATTGAATGACAATGCAAGCTCAAAGGGCTGAATGGCCTACACCTGCTCCTATTTTCTATGTTTCTATGTTTCCTTGCACATTGGTGCAGTGATTCAATACAGGGAGCTGTAAAGTCTTTTCAAAATTAAAAACAAAATCAGCCATCAGGTGTTGTGCTGTAGGATTTGCCATGGTATGGTTTGATTAACCATTTGCAATTTCTCCTGGGGCTCATAACATTTGAATTCCTGTCTCTTTTTTCATAAGACAGCAAGCCCCGTTATAGATGCTGTCTGTCTTTGATGCCCCTTCTCCAAGAGATATCTTCCAGCCACTTGCTGAGCCCAGGTTGGCCTCTGTACAGCATTCCCAGTTTGGGGAATTGCATTGCTGGGGCAACACAGATTTGGTGTCAGGCTTGTGACTCTAATTTGAAACTTAAGCCTTTCATTAACTCTGCCCCCTTCTGCACAGATGCCGCTTCATCTGAAGAATATTTTCAGCTTTTACTTCCAACTTACAGCACCCTGTTTTCTGTTTCGCCCCAGTGTTTCTGCGTGGGAGCATGACAATCATGCAGTTGTTTGGCAAATCCCATTGCAGAAGGTGTTGCATTCAAGCTGCATCAAGTCCTTATGCAAAACCTGGACCATTTGCAGATTTCAGAAGCAAGAATTGGTAGTAATCAGCAACAAGAAGCTTGTTTAAACATAATATAGCGAATTCCGTTATAACACTGAACAGTCGCCCGGGTTGAAATCCATTGACTGAGTACAGACCAGGAATCTTCCTTACTTCATTCAACTGAAAAGGTTTGAGCATTTGTGGCTGTTCAACTTAGAGAGATTGAAAGGACAGATTTGTTTGCAATGTTCAAAATCATGAAGGGGGGCGTAGGGCGAGAAAGTCACAGAAGCTTCATGAACTAGAGGACATCAATTTGAAGTGTTCGATAAATGAGTCAAAGATAATCAAAGGTATGAAGGCAAGTAGTCACAGAGGTTACAGAGAGGTAGAGACAGGTTCAGTAAGTGGGTAAAAACTTGGGAGATGGGAAATAACATGGCAGGAAGAATAGAGGAACTGAATATTATTTAAATGGAGAAAGACTGCTAAAAGCCACAGCATTGAGGAGTTTGGGAGTCATCATCTATGAATTACAGAATGCTAGCATTCAAGTAGCAGGTAATAGGGAAGGCTGTTGGCATGTTGGTTTGTATTTCAAAAAGAATGGAGAATATAAACAGGCAAGTGTGCTAAAACCACTCAAGGCACTGGTTAGACTGGTTAGAATTCTGTGAACAGTTCAGGTCCCTTTATCTAAGGAAAGTTATACTGACATCGGAAGCAGTTCAGAGAAGGCTCACCAGGTTGATCCAATGAATAGGGACATTTTCTTATGTGGAGATGTTATTTTGGGTCTATGATTTGTGAAGTTGAGAGGAATGAGAGGTGACCTTACTGAAATATATAAGGTTCTTAGGATTCTTGACAGGGTAGGTGTTTTTTATCCCCCTGTGGGAAAGTTTAAGATCAGAGTTTATAATCTCAGAGTAAAAGGGGCGCCCACTTAAGTCAGAGATTGGATGGAGGAATTCTTTATTGCAAAGGGCTGTTGAGGCTGGGTCATTAAATATATTCAAGGCTGAGATAGATTTTCAATCAGTAAGGGAATCGAGCATTATCATGTGAAGGCAAGTGGAGGTGAGGATTGTCACATCAGCCATGGTCTTATTGAATGGTGCAGCCACCAGAATGGGCTGACTGGCCTCTTTTGCGCTGTAACCATTCTATATTTATCAGTTTGTAAGATTTCATCTGATGTTACAAAGTGTATTTGCAATTATACAAGTCCTGAATATAAGTTTTAATAACATGAAACTTCTAAATTCAATTGGCTACAGATGCCTCACGTAACCCAAATTCAACCGATATTTTAGTTTGATTATTTAGCTTATGAAAAAAACTGTGACAGCCTCAAGATTGTGCAGCTGCTTCTGGGTGGTTCAATGTGTTGACAAGAGATGGCATCATACCATTGGCGTTGTATCTGCTGTGGCCCCATAGCTACAAATGGCTCTTAACATGTTGAAGCTGCTGCTTGTCACTTTCCTGGTAGCTTCGAAAGCTTGAAGCTATTCAGCAGGGCAAAAAAAATCAAACAGAGCCGATGGGTCTCGAGTGGACGAAGTCTTTTGCTATTGCGTTAAACATGCAGCCAGGTGAACTTTCAACTTCTCACAATTAATTGTGCAAAATCTCAGCGAGGCATTAACTTCATCCAATTGACTTAACAACTTTTCAATGTTAGTAATCAATAGATATTTTATTGCGTACATGCAAAGAAAATCATCTCAGTGGTAGCAGCTGTTGTCATGGCAACAGCTTCCAGCTCTGACAGTGTACATCTTTATAACAGAATTAAGAGTACAACAGCCAATTACAGCAAATAACATGTCTTTCATGACCCTGTAAATAGTTTAGATGTAAAGGCTGACTGTAGTGTTGTCTGAGGAGGTCTTGACACAAAGTGTCAATTCCAAAGCAGACAGACTTATGAGACTGGGGACGCACACACTTCACAGTGGTACCTCAGTCCTGTCGATACGTTGGATGAGCAACATTGAATGGGGCGAGGAAATGCTGATTAAAACTAATCTTTCCTTCCTCACTCTCCTGTTTAGAGAAGCTCCATTGGATCATGAATCAAAACAGGGAGGTGCCATGGGGTGTGAGATGGTTAAATCTCACCTCACATGAGATTCATGAGTCACCTACTGGGAAAAGTAGTGAAACTGGTGTTTCACTCTTGGACTGCTTTCTCCGAGGTAGCTATAATTAATATTAAAAAGAAGGAAAAGAGCCCCTGTTGGATATTAGATGCCAATCCAGTATAGAACCAGCGTTCCATTCTTAACTTGTTTAGTGTTGGGGTTTGGACTAGAGCCGGACCCAAAACTTTGGGTTCAGATGGGAGAGCATTACTGTGAGCCAGTTGCCTCTATGTTGGATCACAAGTGGCCTGCTGGATGCTAAGCCAATGTTTGGAGACGAACATCTAGTCTGCATTCATTAGGGGCTGTGTGTCCCTTAACTGTCTGACCAGAGGTCAGAATTCTTCTGCCTTCAAACTGGTGACTCTTTGTGAGCTCTCAACAGCCGGCCTTATTCTTGTGTATCTTACAATTATTCTGCTCTTTTAAACCTGAAATGGGGAGGCAATGGCCTACTGGTATTATCACTGGACTGTTAATCCAGAGACCCAGATAACACTCTGGGGAACCAGGTTGGAATCCCACCATGGCAGATAGTGGAATTTGAATTCAGTAAAATATCTGGAATTAAGAGTCTAATGATGACTGTGAATCCATTGTCAGTTGTTGGAAAATCCCATCTGGTTCACTAATGCCCTTTAGGGAAGGAAACTGCCATCCTTACCTGGTCTGGCCTACATGTGACTCCAGGCCTACAAAAATGTGTTTGACTCTTAACTGCCCTAGTTAGGAATGGGCAATAAGTGCTGGCCTAGCCAACGACACCCTCATCCTGTTAATGAATCAAAAAATCCCCTAAGTCTCTGTTCCATTACCCCTATGCATTTTGTGTGGCACGATCTGCCTGCACTGCACAGAAAACAAAACTTTTCACTGTACTTAGGTGCATGTGACAATAATAAATCAACTCAAAAGACAGCTTCACATAGCCAAAACCTAGAACCAACAAGACATGCATCTCTTTGAAAATGATACCAAATTCATTTTTGTGTCAAGTAAGGCCTGAACTCCAGCTATTTCTGAGCATACCATGATGCTTTATCGCTGTATTTTGCAGAAGAGCCTTTACACAATTGTAATTGAACAAGTAAATATACAAACATTCAAAATAAATATGTAATTAGAAAAGATTTGCAGAATTTTCAAATGTTTGGCTGTGTCAGAATTCGCATATCAATGCGGATCATAATGTTTGTTACTGGCTTGTATTTGGTCTTACTCTTCTGCTTTTCAGGATTCAATATTAAGGAGCTGGTGAACCCTAAGTATGGGCAGGTCATCATTCTGTGATTCTACATCTCCAGGTTACAAGCCCTGAGGTTGGTACAGATAGTGACAACGGCTGAGGCGTCTTTGCTCCTCCATTTGTGATGTATGTCCCAACATGAAGAGACAGGGCAGGAGCTGGCCTCATCCTTCCACTCTTCTGGACTGCTATTTGACTTCTGCAGCTCTCTGTCACATTTTAAATGCATCTGTGAGTGCAGCAAAAGTAAGATTGTGCAAAGGTCAAAATAAATGCCTCTAAATACTCACACATCAATAAAAAGAAAACTTGAAGCAAAAAAATGGCAAGCTGCAAGTAAAAGCTACAATACACCAGAAACCATATTAAGGACTGAGGTTTTTAATTGAATGGAAGAACAGGCCAAATAAAAAATGGACAGGCAACACCCTCCTGAATATCCTTATGCTCAGATGAAACAATGTTAATGAGCTTATTGACTAGAGAATCCCTATAGTGCAGATATAGGCTATTCAGCCCACTAAGTCTGCAGCTACCCTCTGAAGATCAACCCACCTTATTAAACCTGCAACCCCACATTAACCATGGTTAACCCACCTAGCATGGTTACCTAACCTTCAGATCTTTGGTATGTGGGAGGAAACTGGAGTACCTGGAGGAAACCCACGCAGACACACGGAGAACGTGCAAACTCCACACAGACAGTTGACCGAGGGGGGAATCGAACCCAGGTCCCAGGTGCTGTGAGGCAGTAATGCCACCCTGTGTCCCAATGCTCATAGTCATCAGCCTCTGGAATCCATCTGCAACAGACAAAAACACAGATAAAACTTTGGTGTTGGAGAGCACTGAGAACATCATACAAAGTTAGGCATTTTTTTTCTAAGCAATGCCCACTCCCCAAACTGTGACTTAAAGGTAAGTATTGAAACTCAAAATGTTAGTTTGGGAAAGAAATTGATTTAGTTTGCATTTTACTGGATTAATGTGAACCGCTTCCAGCATTTCCCTTGCCTTTCTGTTCCATGGACTATCCACTTCTTGTTTTAAACTAAATTTGAGTTAACTTGATTTTCGGTGTAATCTTCTAGATTCACAGTAATGAGACAAAATGAACCATTTTGGCCATGACTACTTTATCTGGCCCTTGTTTTCAGCAGAGAAGATTAGCACCACAGGAGAACCTTTTATAAAATTGAATGTGAATCTCAGTTTATGTAATTTGCCTAAATGATTGGGTCCCAAGCCTACGTGTTCATGACTAAATTGGTATAGTCAGAATTAGGCCTTGAGCATCCCACTGCTTTGTGAAAACAACCAACATAACGAGAGACCCCCTCCCACCCCAGATACAATCCCTCCCACCCTCTTTCGTTGGGCAGAAGATATGAAAGTTTGCACGTACGTGCCAACAGATTCATGAACAGCTTCTTCTCCACTGTTGTTAAACTTCTAAACAGACCTCTCCAATTTTATACTTAATGTTGGTCTCGTCCTTTGTGCATCATCTGTGCAGCTGTATTTTTCGCTCTGTTTTATTACCTAATGCACTATGAGCTGCCTGTACTGCATGCAAAATGAAACTTTTCATTGTAGCTAGGGTCATGTGACAATAATAAATCAAAACAAATCAAATCTCTCAATCCTTGCCTTCACAAAATTAGCTTTGTGCTGTCCAGAGCACTGGCCCTATTTGTTTAATGGTGTCTGCAGTGAAATTGCTTGTGGCTCATGCCAAGAGCGTTCCCTATTTTGACAGAGCTTTATTCT
Organism: Stegostoma tigrinum; assembly: GCF_030684315.1. Classification (NCBI taxonomy): domain Eukaryota; kingdom Metazoa; phylum Chordata; class Chondrichthyes; order Orectolobiformes; family Stegostomatidae; genus Stegostoma; species Stegostoma tigrinum. Next base: position 13,287,926 of record NC_081364.1, read on the forward strand.
GAGGAGAGGAAAAGATAGACCTTATTGTTTTGACCCGAGGAGGTCAGTTTTCTGATGTTCTTCCTTCACTGCATTGTAACTTTAGTTCAACCTTTCCAGGAGCTGAGTCCATGACACAGACCAGCAACTAAATGATGAGACAGGCCTGTCATCATGCATTCCTTCTGGCTCATTGACCATGGCTCTGGGGAGACATTCTGAATATATTTATTAATGCAGTCATTATTATGGTTCATAAGCAAGGGGCCATGCTGTTAAATGCTAAAATGATAAAGTGGCTCAGGTTGTGTTAGGTCCAGGATTCAGAGACTTGGAGCTGAATTTTAATTCTCGGAGGACAATAGTGCAAGCAAGGGTGAAGGCAAACGATGGTGATGACTGGGTGATTTTGAGTGGAGATGTGCATTAGAAATACCAAGTGGCACACATTTAATTTTCGCAATCATAGAATCAAAAAGTCCCTAAAATGTGGAAGCAGGCCATTCAGCCCATCAAGTTCACACCAAAAGTCCTGCCCAGGCCCATCTCAACCCGATAACCAAGCATTTGGTCCGGACAATCCATCTAACCCACACATCTTGGGGCTGGGGAAAGAACCCAGAGCACCCAGAGGAAGCCCATGCAGATACAGGAAGAATATGCAAACTCCACACAGACGGTCACCCAAGGATGGAATCAAACTCAGGTCCCTGGTGCTGTGAGACAGCAGTTCTAACCCCTGAACCACCATATGGTCACACTTTACTGTGTGGGTAGCATTGCCAGCTCAAGCATCTTTGGTCTCAACTGTGGGACGTAGTTTGATATTGTGTGCAGGGATGAAAAACATAGAAACGAGGAGCAGAAATAGGCCATTTGGCTCTGAGGACCTGTACTGCTATTAAAAGCGATGAGCTTTCTCTGATGCCGCTTGGCCTGTTGTGTTCATCCAGCTCCAAGCCTTTTAATCCCATGGCTGATCCTCTATCTCATTGCTAGATTTTGTTTTCCTTTCTCACCATACCGCTTGATGTCTTCAATATCTAAAGATTTATCAAGGCAAACAAGTACCACCATAAATCAACTTTAAGAAGCTAACTCTAGTTAAATAAATGCCAAAAATAATATCTGAAGTTCCTTTTGCATAGAAATCTTAGAAGAAAGAGGGGAGAAGGAAAGCTAATATTTTGTGTTCTGAGAAAGGGCTGGCCATATCATTGAGGTGGATCCTTTTGCATAAAGGGTGTATGATAGGCTAATGAGGCATCATGCCTAACTATCACGGGGAGTGTTGGTCACATGATCTTGCTTTTTTTTGTAGCCATGTGGCAAGATGAGGCGACAGTAAGATGTTTCTTGATTTGGGGTAACATTTTCCTTATCTCTGCAGACTCTAGGTAATCTTAAGCAGCACAATGAGGCTGAGAAGACCACAAGAATCTTTTTTCCTCTTCTTTATTCGTTCACAGGATGAGGGCATCACTGGTTAGGCAGCGTTTACTGCCCATCCCTAATTGCCCAATGGGCTGTTACAAGTCAACCACATTGCTGGGGGTCTGGAGTCACATGTAGGCCAGACCAGGTCAGGATGGCAGTTTCCTTCCCTAAGGGACAGTAGTGAACAAAATGGGTTTTTCCAGATAATTGACAATGGACTCACAGTCACGATTAAATTCTTGATTCCAGATATTTATTGGATTCAAATTCAACCATCTGCTGTGGTGGAGATTTGAACGCAGGGCCCCAGAACATTATCTGGGTCTCTGGATTAACAGTCCAGCAATAATACCACAAGGCCATGACCTCCCCACATCAATGATGGCCTATTGCTTTTACCGCTGGACAGTTAATCCAGAGACCCAGACAATGTTCTGAGTACCTGGGTTCAAATCCTGCAATGGCAGATGGCGGAATTTGAATTGAATAAATATCTAAAATTAAGATTCTAATGAAGACTATAAGTCCATTTTTGATTGGTGGGGAAAAACCCACCTGGTTCACTAATGTCCCTTCGGGAAGGAAACTGCCATCCTGACCCGGTCTGGCCTACTTGTGACTCCAGACCCACAGCAATGTGGTTGACTCTTAACTGCCCCCTGAGCAATTAGGGATGGCCAATAAATGCTGCCTAGCCAGTGATGCCCTCATCCCATGAACAAACAAAGGAAAAATAATTCTTTGATTCCCTGAATGATCAAGAATCTATCTCTGTCAGCATCACATATACACAAGGAGGCTGCTCCCACAACTCTCTGTGGCAAGGAGTTCCAAAGATTCGCTTGTAGAAGAAATTCCTCCTCATCTCAGTTTTAACACGCTCTGGTCCTAGACTCTCCCATGAAGGGAATGATCCTCTCAGTGATTACCTAATATTTATGGAGTGATGACAAAGGTCTGCAAGAAAAGGGCCATTCTACAAAGAGTGTTATACGGGGTTGAGGTGGAATAGATGGGCTGAAACGTTCACAGAAAAAAGGCAAAAGAATTATGACAATCTGAGCAGGGGAAGTGAAGGTTTGATTCAGCACTTGTAATCACATTGTGAAGTATGAGTGCCAATTACATTTTTAAAAATGTAAACAAAATTGATTTTCATTGGTGTAAAGGTCAGGTGTTTTTGAGATGTTGTGCTCTGTTTGTTCGCTCAAGGCCAAATCCAAAAGCAAGTGACTCATAAAAGGCTGTTGCCCGGGGAGACAGTCCTACCAAATTGGGTGGTATAAGAATGACAGTTTCAGTCTGTGCTGAAGGGAAGCCTATCAGATTGATACCTCCACTTCACATGAAGCGACAAATAGCCTTTCAGAATACTGTATGCCAACCATAAAGCAATTTCATAACCAGGTGAATTATCCAGCATCGTTTCAATCTCTCATTTTTCTACATTGCTGGATTTGAGAAGTAGGAACTGCATTTGAGACTAGAAGGTTAAGAGGAGATCTGAAGGAAGTTTTGTTTTAAAATCATGAGTGTCTGGGCAGAGTTGACAAAGAGAAATTGTTCCTGCTTGTAAAAAGAATTCTAAATGAAACAACACAGGTATGAGGTAATTTGCCAAAGAACTGAATGTGATGTGAGAATTGCTTTTCACACTGAGAAATTAGGGTTTGAAAAACACTGCCTGGAGTTGCCAGCTCAAGTAAGGCATTCAAGAGGTTGATTATTTAAATTGCAACAATGTTTAGGGTTATGAGCAAATTGTAGGAAAATAGCACTTAGTTATAAGTCTCATTCAGACATAAATGATACAGACACAGATGGGCTGAATGGACTTTTTCTGCATTCTAACCATTTTGTGAACTTCACGAGGTGCAGTGGACAGGTAGGCAGGGTAGATTCTGCAGCAGGAGTAGACTGGGCTCCATCCAAGAAGCTAAGAGAAATGGCATAGATTCTCTTGCACAGCACCGTGGGGGACCCGAATGGAGAGGGAAGTGTAGCCCTCAATTCCATCACTCTGCAGGAGATCCACCCAGCTTCCATCTCAAAGGCCAGCCCATTACAGGGTCTGCTGAGATGGAGCGCATCACAGTTTGAATTTGACATGTTGAAGGATGATCACAAGTTAGTAGCTAGTGTCAGATGATTGTGGAGAGAAGACACCTCCCGTTTCCTTGTGAGGTAGAGGAGAAGTTTAAAAAAGACTTTCAGTAGGGCTTCATCAGCACTCAGACTTTGTTCATGATAACCTACAACCAATGAAGTGTAGCACACTCGTCAGTGTTGCACTTGGCTCGCAGTTGAAATTTTTTGCTCCAGCTACTGGATTGAATCAAGTTATGTTTATACCCATATTTAAATGGTTTCCCAGAATGCATTTGACCAAGTGCCTTAAAAAAGAAGGCTGTTAGCTAATTTGGCCCATGAACATGAACCCTGTTTAATAAACAAGCTGAGCGACAGCAAATAGAGAGGTTAATGTACGAATCCTGATAATTACCAGTTGTAAGTAGTAATGTCTCACAGGGAAGAATGCTGCTCAATTAATGACAAAGATTGAAATGCCATTCTTAAAACATTTCCCAGGTAACATAGATAGGCAGCTTTGTATGTAGCATAGGTGAACGTTTAAAAATACAAACAAAATATATTAACAGATTACATGAATTAAGGGAGAAAACCTTTTGAAAATGGGTTTCAATGTACTCAAATATGAGGTGGACAGGTTCTAATGGATTTAAGATTCTAATAATTCTCCATTCCAATGTGGTGCTAAAATGATTTGAATGCGACATTTTCAAAATAGTGGAAAACTAGAAATAGCGGAGTCCAAAGAGACTTGTGGTCCATGAGGCACAGAAAATAATCACAAAGATGAATGGTTACTGGCATTTATATCCAGAGGACTGGAATACAAGGAGGCTATCATGTTGCAATGATACAAAGCTTTGGTTAGCCAGCACTTGAGAATTGTGAGCAGTTGCGAGCTGAAGATGGATAGAACAGAATAGAATAGAATAGAATATCCTTTATTGTCACTTGTTCTCCAGTACAGAATCACAGTGAAAAGTTTTTACAATGGCTGCATATTAATGGCATCATATTAGGTGCAAGTACAGAGGTATATATCTTACAGAGTAAAAAAACATGTTGTTACACAAAATAGGGTTAGAAGGTAAGGATTTACATTACATTTTAATTAGAATACCAAACAGCAGCCCAGCACATGGCACCAGGCCCAAGTCGAGCAAATATATTGGCCTTGGAAAGAATGCTGTCTATCTTTACCACCCTGAAGAAGGGTCATACCCGAAACATTGACTGCTCCATTTCTCCAGATGCTGCCTGGCCTGCTGTGTTCTTCCAGCCTCCTGTTTGTCTACCTTTACCAGACTGATGCCTGGCCTCCAAAGATTAAACTACAGAGAGGTTTTACACAAAATAGAATGGTTTTCCCTGGAATTTAGAGGGGTAAAGTGTTTTTGGATCAATGTTTTCAAGATATTAAGGAAGATTGAGAGGGCAGTGGGTTAAACATTAGAGCAACATAGGAAACACTTCTATGCAGAAGAAATGGAAGAAGTTTGAAATTTCTGAAATGAGAGATCTTTGTTAATTAAAGGTATTACAAAATATGGGGAAAGGTGCATATTTTGAATTAGATCTCAAATCAATCATGATCCCAATGTCATGTTCACCTATGCTACATACAAAGCTGCCTATCTATGTTACCTGGGAAATGTTTTAAGAATGGCATTTCAATCTTTGTCATTAATTGAACCGCATTCTTCCCTGTGAGACATTACTACTTGGTAAAACAAGCTCAAAGGCCTAAATGACCTCCTTATGTTTCTTCATTCATCAGCCACACCTTTCCGCAGTCAGAGTACTTAGACTGAGCTACACCTCTCACCTATCATTGCCCAGATTAGCTGCTCGCTGCTTCCTACTGTACAGTTGTGTGGCTTTGGCACTACATCTGGTACGGATTCAAGAAACACTGGTCGAGGAGAAAGCATTGCCAAGAACTCCCTTCTGTGAGACTTATTGCATTTCTAAGTGCTAGACTAATAATGACCATGTGACCATTGTCAATTGTTGTAAAAGACCCATTTAGTTCACTAATGTCATTTAGAGAGTGAAATCTGCCATCCTTACCTGGTCTGGCCTCCATGTGACTCCAGACCCATAGCAATGTGGTTGACTCCTAACCACACTCTGGGCAATTAGGGATGGGCAATAAATGCTGGCCTTGCCAATGTTATGCCACATCCCATGAATAAAAACAAATGTTAATATTACATACAACTATACATGGTTGATTAAGATCGACCAGATTCTGGTCTTATTGTTGTTTTATTTTTAATTTTTATTGTTATCTATACGTGCTTCTCTCTACAATCCACTTCAGATTGAGTTATCTCCTCCCACACCAAACTATTTAGGTCGTGTGGGGAGCAGCTCCATAATATCATCATGAAGTTGGTCCAGGGTCCTAACATAACTGTTGCTTTTGAGACTTCCACTAGGCAGCCATGTTGTTTGTGATGTGGAATGAAGTGTTCACCTGAAGCTCTCCCTTCAGTATCCTTATGTTGAATAAGTCATTGTTGTGGAATGGTGAGGGAGAAAAATGACACGTGTTCTTCTCCAATTCTCTGCATGATCCTTGTGAGGGTGAATTGAAATTGTCGTGAAGCAGGTCTTGGTAACCAGGACTGTTTATTGAATGATGGGCATTATGTTCAGAGCATGACTATCTTGGAGTGAGTCATTCTAGACACTGAGTATTTTGTGACCCCTAATGCTACTTATAGAGTCATGAAGTCATACAGCACAGAAACAGATCTTTCGGTCCAGCCTCTCCACGCTGACCAGACATCCTAATCTAATCTAGTCCCACTTGCCAGCATTTTGGCCCAGATCCCTTTAAACCCTTCCTTTTCATGTACATATTTGGACACCTTTTAGATGTAATTGTACATGCTTCCACCACCTCCCCAGGCAGCTGATTGCATACACGCACCGCACTTTGTGTGAAAAAGTTGGTCCTTTTTAAACTTTTACCCTCTCAACTTAAACCTATGTCATCACACTTTAGATTCCCACACCCTAGGAAAAAGGCCTTGGCTATTTACGCTATCCGTGCCTCTCATGATTTTATAAAATTTTATCAGGTTACCCCTCAGCCTCCGACATAACAGGGAAAATAGCCCCAGCTTATTTAGCCTCTCCCTGCAACCCTGGCAATATCCTTGTAAATCCTTTCTCCACCTTCTCAAGTTTGGCAACAGCCTTCCTGTAGAAGGGTGACCAAAATGGTATGTAGTCAGCTAAAAGTGGTCTCATCAATGCCCTGTACAGCTGCAACCTGACTCCTGTGATTCATCAGCTATCCCAAAGATAGCTGTTATATACATTAGCACAATCCTCAGATGGATATTGCAGAGAATCAATGTGAGCAAAACCTAACAAAAGCAAGCTTAATTGGCAATGTTGTTGACAACCCATGTTAAGGATCAGGTAAGGGACATACATTACGTTAATACCAGGTCATCCCTTACTTTGCACTTATAAATAGCTGCAACATGAATAATGGTATAAATGTAGAAAATTGCCCATTGCCTTTGATTGCAACAGTGAGGTGACCAATCAAAACAGATTTAGGTCAGCTTCATTGAGCATACAGATGAAACAATACGAACCTTGCAACAAATCATTTACCTCATTTATTTCATCATTTGCTGCAACTTTTACAGATGAGCAATGACATATATTGTTAATGTGCTACTGTTACTGGGCAAGTTTGTACCAGGCTCAATAATTAAATGACCTTGTATTGCAAATGAGGAAGTTGCAGTCCTCCACAAAATATTCTGTTTCAGCTCATTTGAGAAGCACAGACGCGATAATATGATAAATTCTATATGCTTTGATAACAAGCCAAAATTCCACATCTTTGTAATGCTGAAATAAAAGCAAAATACTGTGGATGTTGAAGATCTGAAATAATAACAACTATTGGAGAAACTCAGCAGGTTTGCCTGCTTCTATGGAGAGAGAAATGGAAAATCAGAACTGAAGAGGTCTGATGAATGACGATGTTGTTGAGAAAGGGGAAGGAGGATCAAGTGGAGAAGATGGTGAGGATGCCCAGAGCAAAAGACCAAGAATGCTTTGAATGATGGACATTATACACAGAATGTAGAAAGATCCATGGAAAGGAGTGATATTGTTGAAGATTAGGTGTTTATAGTAGATATGAATAGTGGAGAATAAGTCAGATCGGTCGAGAGAAAATCCAGGACATTATTGATGGGAGGGAGGGAATGAAGGGAGGGTAATCAAGATGGAGGACTTTGTTCTTTGTAACACTGTATTGACACAGCAGAGTGGAAAGAATGGGTTGCCAGTGAAAGGGTTGTGAGAAAAATTGACGGCAAAACTATAACAAATGTCACAGTACCATTTAAGAAAGAAGTGAAAGATAAATCAAGAGATTATTGACAGGTTAGCTGAAACATCAGTAGGGGAAATGCATTTTCTATTTAGCCTGTTATTACGCACCTGATGTTATTACACACTTTTGGAGCAGATGGGACCTGAACCCAGACCTCGGGGTACAGGAACTATCAAATGTATTAATATTGACAATGTGGTCACAGTGGAGTTGCATTCTCGATGCTTTTTTCACAATTTTTTTCCTCCCAGACCGCTACTCCTCCTCCAATTTCCTACATTCTAATTGTGCGTTAAAACTGACAATAATTTCCCACATTGTTTGCTGAGTTTTAAGCGTGAAAACATGAAATACAAAAATGAAAATTTCTTTTTTTCTTTTTCTTTGATGATCTATTTCTTGTTATAAGAGTTGATTCAGTCACAATGGATGAGGACGAGGAACATAGGAACACAGGATCTGGAGTAGGTAGATCAGACCCTCGAGCCTGATCTGACATTCATTGAGAACAGCGCTGATCTGTGGCCTAATTCCATATGCCTGCCTTTAGTCCATATCCCTTAATATCTTTGCTTGACAAAAATGTATCTAACTCAGATTTAAAATTAAACAACTGATCTAATACCAACAGGCGTTTGTGGAAGGGAATTTCAAACCTCAACCACACTTTGCACATGGAAATGCTTCCTAACATCTCTTGCAATCCTCAGACTATATCCTCTTGTTCATGAATCCCCATCCAGTGAGAATAGTTTACTTTTATCTACCCTGTTCTTTCCTATTAATATCTTGAAGGCTTCAAACAGAAAACCTCTTAATCTATTAAATTCTGGAGAAAACTGGCCCAATTTGTAGCACAGCATTGACAAAGCAGAGTGGAAAGAATGGGTTTCCAATGAAAGGGTTCTCTTCTCATAACTTAACCCCTGAAGTCCAGGTATCATTCTTGTTAATCTACGTTGTGTTCCCTCCAAGGCCAATACATCCTTCTGCATTGAAATAGAAATTGACAGGAGTTTTAGATGAAATTTCTTGGCCAGCTCGCCAATTATTATGTTACATTAAACAAATGAGATCCTGAAAGCAAAAACCACACTTTGATTCCCAATGGCTTTGGGATTTAATTTAGGAGCTGTACTTGTGATAAGTAGAATGTTGGCATAGAACGCCTGCTTATTGCAGTAATTTTAAGTAAGACATACAAGGCTGATGATGCTTTCAAGCAGGTTTTTGAGTGCATAGAGTCATAGTCATAGAATTATGGAGACGTACAGCACAGAAACAAATCCTTTGGTCCAACTCATCCACGCTGACAAGTTACCTTAAAGTGATCTAGCTCCATTTGCCAGCATTTGGCTCATATCCCTTTAAGCCTTTCCTATTCACATACCCATCCAGATGCCTTTTAAATGTTGTAATTGTACCAGTCTCCAACGCTTCGTCTGGCAGCTCATTCCATTCACACGCCAGCCCCTGCGTGAAAATGTTACCGCTCAGGTCTTTCTTAAATCTTTCCCATCTCACCTTAAACCTGTGGCCTCTAGTTTTGGGCTCCCGTACCCAGGGAAAAAGACCTTGGCTATTCACTCAATCCATGCTGCTCATGATTTTGATAATTTTTACGAGGTCACACTTCAGCTGCCAACATTCGAGGGAAAATAGCCCCAGCCTATTCAGCAACTCCCTGCAGCTCAAGCCCTGCAATACTAACAACATCCTTCTGAACCCTTTCAAGTTTAACAATATCTTTCTTAAAGCAGGGATGCCAGAATTGAATACAGGATTCTAAAAGTGGCTTCACCTATGTCCTGTACTGCCACAGTATGCTATCCTAACTCCTATACTCAATGCACTGACCAATAAAGACGAGCATGCCAAATGCTTTCTTCGCTGCCCTGTCTACCTGCAACTCCACTTTTAAGGAACAACGCACCTGCACCCCTAGATCTGTTTGTTTGGCAACAGTCCCCAGAACCATATCATTAATTGTATAAATCCTTCCCTGATTTGTCTTAATAAAAAGTAATACCTCACATTTATCTAAATTAAACTCCATCTGCTACACCTTGGCCCATTGGCCCATCTGGTCAAGATCCCGTTGTACTCTGAGATGATATTCTTCACAGTCCATTACACCACTAATTTTGGTATCATCTACAAACTTACCAATGATACCTCCTACACTCACATCCAAATCATTTATATAAATGGCAAAAAGCAGTGGAACCAGCACCAATCTTTGTGACACACCACTGGTCACAGTCCTCCAGTCTGAGAAAGAATCCTCCACCACCACCCTCCGTCTCCTACCTCCAAGCCAATTTTGTATCCAATTGGCTGGCTCCCCCTGGATTCCATGTGATCTAACCTGACTAACCAGCCTATCATGCGGAACCTTATCGAATGCCTTGCTGACGCCCATATAGACAATGTCTACCACTCTGTCTTCATCAATCTTCTTTGTCTCCTGTTCAAGAAGCTCAACGAAGTTAGTGAGACATGAATTCCCATGCACAAAAAAATGTTGACTATCCCTAATCAGTCATTGCCTTTCCAAATGTATGAAAGTCCTGTTCTTCAGCGTCCCATCCAACAATTTACCCACCATTGATGTCTACAGTTCCCTTGCTTTTCCTTACCACCTATCTTAAATAATGGCAATACATCAGCCAATTTCCAGTCTTCTAACACCTCACCGTGGCTATCAGTGATACAAATATCTTAGCAAGGAGCCCATTAATCTCTTCCCTAGCTTCCCACAAAGTTCTAGGATACATCTGATCAGGTCCTGGGGATTTATCCACTTTTATGTGCTTTAAGATGTCCAGCACCTCCTCTTCTGTAATATAGACAGTCTTCAAGATATAGATATTTACTTCCCCAAGTTCTCTTGCTTCCACGTCCTTCTCCGTAGTAAATACTGAGGTGAACTATTTGTTTAGTCTCTTACTAATCTCCTGTGGTTCCACACATAGTTCGCTACGTTGATCTTTTGGGGGGCCCTATTCTCTCCCTAGTTACTCTTTTGCCCTTAACCCATTTGTAGAATCTCTTTGGATTATCCTTAACTCTATTTGCCAAAGCTATCTGATATCCCCTTTTTGCCCTCTTGATTTCACTCCTAAGTATACATCTATTACCCTGTTCTACTGCTCTCGGGATTCACTCCATCCCAGCTACACCTCTCATATGCCTCGTCTTTTTCTTGAGCAGAGCCTCAAATTCTTTAGCCATCCAACATTCCCTATGCCTACCAGCCTTGCCCTTCATGTAATAAAGAAGCTGTTGCCTTTGAATTCTCATCATCTTATTTCTGAAGGCATCCCACATTCCAACCATCATTTTACCTGGGAATAACTTCTCCCAATCAATATTTGAAAGCTCCTGCCTAATACCCTCAAAATTGGACTTATTCCAATTTAGAACTTTAACTTTTAGGTCAGGTGTAACCTTTACCATAACTATTGTTAAACTAATAGAATTATGATCACTGGCCTCCCCCACATCCCCACTGACAACTCAGCTGCTTGTCCTGCCTTATTTCCCAAGAAAAGTTTTGCTCCTTCTCTCATAGGTACATCCATTTATTGAATAAGAAAATTTGCTTGAAACAACGAAACAAATTCCTCTCCATCCAAGCCCTTTACACAGCCCCAGTCTATGTTTGGAAAGTTAAAGTCTTACTGTTAGGACCCTATTATTCTTACAAATATCTGAGATCTCCTATCTCCTGCTGACTTTTGGGGCGTGTCCCATGGTACAATCCCAACAAGTTGATCATCCCTTTCATATTTACTTCTCAATTTCCCGCTGAGTCTTCAGCACATTTGCAATTCACCCACACCGAAATGGATGGCAGAATTGGAGAATTTACAAGCCAATACTGCCAAGGGAAGGCCTAAAATTTCTTGAATATCAGGCCATGTCTTCATTTACCTAGGATTGGACCAATTTTGTCATTTTATTTTCTGAACATGGATTTCGGACATTAATTGGATATAGCACCAGAGGGGATACAGAGGAGGCTCACTAGAATGTTGCCAGGGATGGGGAAATTTAGCTTTAAGGAGAGATGAGGTAAGCTTGGATCGTTTTCTTTATGACAGAGAAAACTGAGGGCGACATGAATGAGATGAATAAGATTATGAGGGGTATGGACAGGGTGAATAGAGATTAGCTATTCTTCTTGGTTGAGCGGACAACCAGACGGTTTTAGGGTAAGGGACAGGAGATTCAGAGGGGATTAAAATTGCGATCGGAGATAATAGGAACTGCAGATGCTGGAGAATCCGAGATAACAAAGTGTGGAGCTGGATGAACACAGCAGGCCAAGCAGCATCTTAGGAGCACAAAAGCTGACGTTTCAGGCCTAGACCCTTCATCAGACCCTAGACTCTTCATTTTTCTGATGAAGGGTCTAGGCCCGAAACGTCAGCTTTTGTACTCCTAAGATGCTGCTTGGCCTGCTGTGTTCATCCAGCTCCACACTTTGTTATCTCTGAGATTCAGAGGTGATTTGGGAAAAGAAAATCTTTTCACTCAGTGGGTGGTGTGAATTGGGAATGCACAATGTGGGAAGGTAGTGGAGACTGGAAACTTTGCAATCTTTAAAAAATGCTTGAATGAGTACTTCAAATACCATAACTTTAAAGAAAATGGGACAAGTGCAGGAAATTGGAATTAGTGTACTTTAGTGGTAGTTTATGTTGGTGCAGTCCCAATGGGCTGAAAGGTCTTTTCTGTATTGTATGAAACTATGAATCTATATTAATCTTTGCTTTTGCTGTGCTAATGATAGATTTTCAAAAATGAAATGTTTCAACTTTTCATGTGAGATGGTCTATGATCATCATTGCTAAAATTCAATATTATTATCAACTTACCAAGTGTCCATACAGCATAGGCATTTTCTGCACCTACAACGTGGATCTGAATATTTCTGGCCCCTGAACGACATGAGCAATTGTGACTTACAGGGAAATTATGGCAAATTTGGAAAAAATATGATTCTTGGCATTGAGGATAAACAAATCTGGTTTTGCAACCAAGGTTTGAACAGTGAGTTGAGAGCCTTTACTAAAGAACCATCATGAGGCCTATTTGCAAGCAGTAACATGGCATTATTACCTAATCTCACCCTACCTTAAAGGGGAGACAGTGAGATGACAGTAATATTAGTCATCAATAATATTAGATGACTATTAATCCAGAGCCCATTGTAGGTTATAGGCTTTAATGCTGTCATGGTAGATATTGTACAGTAAATGGAAATTCTCAATGTTGAGGGGGAATGAACATTCCAATTTTCTACCCAAGGTATTAGTGAAAAGAGATCTCATTGCATGGATTTACATCTTATTGGTATCTATTCTTACCTTATTTATGTGCAATTTCTTATTCTTTACTTGATAGAGAGAAACTAGATGTCAACAATTCCTGATATGGAAATCAGAGGAGGCACCTGGCTCCTCCAGCTTGCCACTTGTTCCTCCGTGCTTCCATCTTGGCCACCATCTACTGATTTCTCAAGATATGGTCTATGGTCAGTGACTGCAATACAGCACTCCCCAGCCCCATACTCACTAAGTTTTGAATGAGGACACGCACCAGCCTTAACATATCATCTTGGCGCCTTTTGGACTAACTTGGAATAGACTTCTCCAATTCGAAACTGCAATTTGGAGTGCTATGCCTCCTTACATTGCAAAGCCAAGGCCAGGTTGTCTTGGACAGGATCTCTTCTCATGCATCAGAACAGGGAATCACCTCTGGGCGTATGGTTTACTCTCCTATGTACTCAGTCAATCTGCCTTTACTTAGATGTTCACTGCATCTTTGCCTTGCTTTGCTCTATTACACCTTGCTGCATCACTCAGAACCTGCAGACTCATGGTATACCTCTGTCTTGGCTTACCTCTTAGCACAGGTATTAGATTTTTTAGATTCCCTACAGTGTGGAAACAGGCCCTTCAGCCCAACAAGTCCACACTGCCCTTTGGAGCATCCCACCCAGACCCATCCCCCTATAACCCAGACACTCCTGAACACTACAGGCAATTTAGCATGGCAATCCACCTAGCCCACACATCTTTGGACTGTGGGAGGAAGCCGGAGCGCCCGGAAGAAACCCACGCAGACACAGGGAGAATGTGCAAACTCCACACAGACATATATACACACATACATCACTGTATCTTTACAGTGGGTGGAGTGGGCCTTGATCTACTAGCCCAGTACAACTGCACAGGCGGTTAGCAGTAAGTCAGTCAGGGAGATCATAGAATACCTAGTGTGGAAACAGGCCCTTCAGCCCAACAAGTCCACACCGACCCTCAGAGCATACCACCCAGACCCATCCCCCTATAGCCCACCTAATCTACACATTCCTGAATGCTATGGGCAATTTAGCATGGCCAATCCACCTAGCCTGTGTATGTCTGGACTGTGGGAGGAAGCTCACACAGACATGGGGGGGGATTGTGCAAACTCCACACAGACAGTAACCCGAGGGTAGAATCAAACCCGGGTCCCTGGTGCTGTGAGACAGCACTGTTAACCACTGTGCCACCGTGCATAGTGATCAGTCAGGAGTCTGGTCAGTCATCAGTCAAAGCTGTCTGGGATGTGAACTCCAATCAGGCCTGAACAGTAACAAGGTGTTATGCTACACTGGGTGTTAGGAAAAGAGTAGGCAGGGTTCTAACATGGTGCGGTGTTGAGCATGGTGTGCCTTGATTGGCTGAAGTTATAGCGATGGTTGATTAGGTGGATGATTGATGTAGAGGCAATATACCCAAGAATGTAAGATTCTATTTGCAAAGAAATGTGCCATCAGAAGCTTTTCTTTTTTGTTTCCACCCCACGAAAGGGCAGTTCCTGGCTGGTATCGATTGATTTAGTGCATATGTGGCCTTTAAATATGGCTTGACTGGTAGGAATCCCAGCATTGGTGAGTTCCTCCTGTTTCACTGTCATGCAACAATTCAAGATGGCTGTCATTGAGTGATAGTGCGTATATAATAAAGTGAGCAGTGTAAAATTATATGAGATACCTCACAGAGAGAAACCTTCCATGAAAACTGGACATGGAGAGCTGGGGATATGTTAATCATTCAAGGCAATTAATTACTATCAATCAGTCCGCAATAGATCCAGGCAAGATGTAAGGAAAACTAACAATGGAGCAGGCTTGAGAAAACAAGTTCAATGTCACCTATTCATTACAAGGATGCCACATTGATCAAAGTCAGTGATAATCCCAGGCTGATTAAATGCTCGTACGTTATTGAAAATTGGAAATTTAAAAAAAGGAGCCATTTCCAATGAGCTCCTGAAAGCAGTGCCCCTTTAATCTTCTGAAAGTTTGGTTTCCTTGAATCTGAAACTCAACCTGAATGTTGGACACATACAATAAAAATCTAAAAAAATGATGACAAAGTAATCACATTGATCAGGTAAGTGCTGAATGATGCAGAAAAAGAGCCCTATATTTTATATGAGTTCTCCTGCTGTGATCACCTGTCTGTGCAACAACAGATCAGTAATATGTCCTTTGTATCAGAGTGCTCAAAGCATGATATTAAGATTTTCATTATTTGCTGAATATTAAAAATTGAAGTTACAATCTGCATTTCAATGGCAAACTGCGCAGAGAATAAACCTACTTCTGCATGTGTCAAAGAGAATGTAAATTATCAGCTACTTTTCCTAAGAAATTCCTTGCTGCAAGCTTGTAACGATAGCTTCATTGTCAAAGGAGTGCATACAAAGCGTAATCATGGGGAGGTAATCTCAATTGATGTGAATACACAGATCCCAGAGCCTGGCCTGGCCTAGTTATTTGGTAACTCCAGCTTGCTGCTTACTCCTCTGACACTCTCTCAGACAGCAGTCATGAACATCTCAGGGTATGCTCCATGGACAACAATTGCCCACCCTCTCCAGTGGAAGTTGATACTTGATATGTACTACTGCGATGATGAATTGGCTTTAAGAGGTGTATTTTGAGATGCTTTCTTTGAAATGAGAGTGAACGAGAGGTGTAGAGCAGTCTGTGATAAGTAAACAGCTTATGCGGCCTAGGAGCTCTTTTTTGGAGTTGTAACAATAGCGGCCTGGGTGTGGCCCCCTCTGACAGACAAGGATTTCTAGTTTTATTTTGGTTTTTTTTCAGCTTTTAGAATTGACTGAAGCTGCTGGAGCCTTTGTGAAGTGGAAGTTTTTGTTCCTGGGGTTTGTCTCCATACTGCGGGACGTCGCATGTAAGAAAACCTGATTTCTGAATTTGCCTTTTGGGGGCTAAGGGGTGTGTTTGTGGGATGTTAATACATTGGAACAGTTAATTAGTAATAGCTACTGTATCCAGGGTGGCATAGTGGCTCAGTGGTTAGTATTATTGCCTCACAGTGCCAGGGACCTGAGTTTGAAACCCATAACTTTTATGTTTTTTTTATTGTGGAGGTAATTTACTCAATATACTCACAGGAAGCTGCCAGTGCACATTAAGAAAAGAACAGAAAGATTTCTTACACAGAGAAGAATATAAACTATGTAACTCTAAATGAGAACTGTTACAGTGGTCTCATTCTGGAGACCTTAGAAAGGAGGATTTATCACTTTTACCTCAACAATAACCCTACAGACACTCAAACCTCAGAGATGAATCAATCTATTTCCATGTTGAAGCTTGTTTCTCAATTGTCATGGCTGTAATGCACTTCCTTTTGGCCTTCTGTGCATTTGCTTTGCCTTAAACTAACCGTCAACTCAGCTATGTATTTAATATGACTGCCCCAAAATTAATGTATCTAACAGCCTCAAAGTAATGTCTTCCTCTCCGAAATCTCCAAAATCCTTTGCGTCTCAAGTGTTCTTATCATTGACTTCTAACCCTATCGCATGAATTCTTGGAAATGTTTTGAACTCAATATTCAAAATAATTTTCTGACCTCTTATTTTTTTTTTAAAAAAGGCCAGTCCTTCTCTCAATTTGAAACTAAAATCCATTTTTCCTCCACTTCAGAATCCAAATAGCAAAATAACAAAATTATATTATGAGCCTCAATCACCACTGTTATAATGAATGTGGTAGGCAAAAGCACACATCAAACTTTCATTAATAGCCATAGGATAATATCCAAATCTACTTTTGTCACTTGGGATGGAGGATAATTATTGCCCAGAACATGAGAGAGGATTCCCTATCTCTTCTACAAAGTAGTGCCATGGGATGTCTTATTTCCACGTGAGAGAACAGATAGGGTCTTTGTTTCAGTGCCTCATCTCCAACAGTGCAGCACTCAGTCAATATTGCACTGATGTGTCAGCCTTGATTTTTGAGCTCATGACAACCTTTAGTTTAGGAGGCAGAAGCGCTACGAATTGAGCCACAGCTGACCCTCAAAGCAGACAATAGAAGTTAATCCACCCAAGCTTTCCTATACTTTCTATTCTTTGGTTTTATTGTGGTGTGTTTCCATTTTTCCTGCTAGTTGAGTATGGTTTTGCATTTTATCAGGACATGGTTCTTAATAGTTCTGAGGAAGGGTCACCCGAACCAAAACATTAACTCTGTTTTCTCCTTCACAGATGCAGCCAGACCTGCTGAGCTTTTCTAGCAACTTTGTCTTTGTTCCTGATTTACACCATCTGCAGTTCTTTTGGGTTTTAATAGTTAGTTGTGAATAACCATCCATTTATATACTTAGGGAATTACATTTTTTATGTGAGAGATAATGGGAACTGCAGATGCTGGAGAATCCAAGATAATAAAATGTGAGGCTGGATGAACACAGTAGGCCAAGCAGCATCTCAGGAGCACAAAAGCTGACGTTTCGGGCCTAGACCTTTCATCAGAGAGGGGGATGGTTCTGGAATAAATAGGGAGAGAGGGGGAGGCGGACCGAAGATGGAGAGAAAAGAAGATAGGTGGAGAGAGTATAGGTGGGGAGGTAGGGAGGGGATAGGTCAGTCCAGGGAAGACAGACAGGTCAAGGAGGTGGGATGAGGTTAGTAGGTAGATGGGGGTGTGGCTTGGGGTGGGAGGAAGGGATGGGTGAGAGGAAGAACAGGTTAGAGAGGCAGAGACAGGTTGGACTGGTTTTGGGATGCAGTGGGTGGAGGGGAAGAGCTGGGCTGGTTTAGGGATGCGGTGGGGGAAGGGAAGATTTTGAAGCTGGTGAAGTCCACATTGATACCGTTAGGCTGCAGGGTTCCCAGGCGGAATATGAGTTGCTGTTCCTGCAATCTTCGGGTGGCATCATTGTGGCACTGCAGGAGGCCCATGATGGACATGTCATCTAAAGAATGGGAGGGGGAGTGGAAATGGTTTGCGACTGGGAGGTGCAGTTGTTTGTTGCGAACGGAGGGGAGGTGTTCTGCAAAGCGGTCCCCAAGCCTCCGCTTGGTTTCACCAATGGAGAGGAAGCCACACCGGGTACAGTGGATGCAGTATACCACATTGGCAGATGTGCAGGTGAACCTCTGCTTAATGTGGAAAGTCATCTTGGGGCCTGGGATAGGGGCGAGGGAGGAGGTGTGGGGGCAAGTGTAGCACTTCCTGCGGTTGCAGGGGAAGGTGCCGGGTGTGGTGGGGTTGGAGGGCAGTGTGGAGTGAATAAGGGAGTCACAGAGAGAGTGGTCTCTCCAGAAAGCAGACAGGGGTGGGGATGGAAAAATGTCTTGGGTGGTGGGGTCGGATAGTAGATGGCGGAAGTGTTGGAGGATGATGCGTTGTATCCGGAGGTTGGTGGGGTGGTGTGTGAGAACAAGGGGGATCCTCTTTGGGCGGTTGTGGCGGGGGCGGGGTGTGAGGGATGTGTTGCGGCACCTCCAGGCACTGCAATCCAGCCTGCCCCAGCTCAGAGCCTCCCTCTCCCAGACCTGCAAAGGACCCCTGCTGTTTTTTATCCTCCGCAGGATCCACGGACTGAACATTCAGTTCCACTCAGCTTTACTGGACACCAAAAATCGTAAGTACAACAAACTCACTGGCTCCTGCCACCCACAAGAGGATTCCTCCCCCTCCAAAATCCCGAATCTGTCCCTGTCCCTCCCCCACCATGCACCCGCCGCCATTGACCATGAGGACACGGCCGGAGACCCCACCGATGACGTCACATCCGCCTCCGCCGGCCACAGAACTTCCGGAACCGCTGCTGCAGTCACCACTTCCACTTCCAGGTACAACACCCCACACACCACCCTCACCGCAGCTGCTGCTGCCCACCCCAATACTCCAACCGCCGACGGAACCCCGCCCACGGCCGACGCCGACGGAACCCCGCCCACGGCCGACGCCGATAGAACCCCGCCCACGGCCGACGACCTCTTCGCTCCGCCCACAACCTCCACAGCCAGCAACCCCAGAGAAGACAGCCACACTGAGCCCTGCCGCATCTTCACCATCCTCCCAGACCTCCCACTGACTGAGGACGAACGGTCAGTCCTTAGTAAGGGGCTCACCTTTGTCCCCCTACAACCACACATCAACGAATACCAGTCACGATTGGACATAGAGCAGTTTTTCCGTCGCCTTCGCCTCCATGCCTACTTCTTCAACCGGGAGCCTAACCCTCCCTCCACTGACCCCTTCACCCGCTTCCAACACAAGTCCTCCTCCTGGACACCACCCCAAGCCTCCTACCCTCCCTCGACCTCTTCATCTCCAACTGCCGTCGAGACATTAACCGCCTCAACCTCTCCACCCCTCTCACCCACTCCAACCTCTCCCCTGCAGAACGGGCAGCCCGCCACTCCCTCCGCTCCAACCCCAACCTCACCATCAAACCCGCAGACAAGGATGGCGCAGTGGTAGTATGGCGCACTGACCTCTACATTGCCGAAGCCAGACACCAACTCTCCGACACCACCTCCTACCGCCCCCTCGATCATGACCCCACACCCGAGCACCAAACCATCATCTCCAACACCATTCATGACCTCATCACCTCAGGGGACCTCCCACCCACAGCCTCCAACCTCATTGTTCCCCAACCCCGCACGGCCCGTTTCTATCTCCTTCCCAAAATCCACAAACCTGCCTGTCCTGATCGACCCATCGTCTCAGCCTGCTCCTGCCTCACTGAACTCATCTCCACCTATCTGGACTCCATTTTCTCCCCTTTGGTCCAGGAACTCCCTACCTACGTCCGTGACACCACCCACGCCCTCCACCTCCTCCAGAACTTCCAATTCCCTGGCCCCCAACACCTCATCTTCACCATGGACGTCCAGCCTCTATACACCTGCATTCCGCATGCAGATGGCCTCAAGGCCCTCCGCTTCTTCCTGTTCCGCAGGCCCGACCAGTCCCCCTCCACCGACACCCTCATCCGCCTAGCCGAACTCGACCTCACCCTCAACAACTTCTATTTTGACTCCTCCCACTTCCTACAGACTAAGGGGGTGGCCATGGGCACCCGCATGGGCCCCAGATATGCCTGCCTCTTTGTAGGTTACGTGGAACAGTCCCTCTTCCGCACCTACATAGGCCCCAAACCCCACCTCTTCCTCCGGTACATTGATGACTGTATCGGCGCCGCCTCTTGCTCCCCAGAGGAGCTCGAACAGTTCATCCACTTCACCAACACCTTCCACCCCAACCTTCAGTTCACCTGGGCCATCTCCAGCACATCCCTCACCTTCCTGGACCTCTCAGCCACCATCTCAGGCAACCAGCTTGTAACTGATGTCCATTTCAAGCCCACCGACTCCCACAGCTACCTAGAATACACCTCCTCCCACCCACCCTCCTGCAAAAATTCCATCCCCTATTCCCAATTCCTCCGCCTCCGCCGCATCTGCTCCCACGATAAGACATTCCACTCCCGCACATCCCAGATGCCCAAGTTCTTCAAGGACCGCAACTTTCCCCCCACAGTGATCGAGAACGCCCTTGACCGCGTCTCCCGCATTTCTCGCAACACATCCTTCACACCCGCCCCCGCCACAACCGCCCAAAGAGGATCCCCCTCGTTCTCACACACCACCCCACCAACCTCCGGATACAACGCATCATTCTCCAACGCTTCCGCCATCTACAATCCGACCCCACCACCCAAGACATTTTTCCATCCCCACCCCTGTCTGCTTTCCGGAGAGACCACTCTCTCTGTGACTCCCTTGTTCGCTCCACACTGCCCTCCAACCCCACCACACCCGGCACCTTCCCCTGCAACCGCAGGAAATGCTACACTTGCCCCCACACCTCCTCCCTCGCCCCTATCCTTGCCCCAAGATGACTTTCCACATTAAGCAGAGGTTCACCTGCACATCTGCCAATGTGGTATACTGCATCCACTGTACCCGGTGTGGCTTCCGCTACATTGGTGAAACCAAGCGGAGGCTTGGGGACCGCTTTGCAGAACACCTCCCCTCCTTTCGCAACAAACAACTGCACCTCCAGGTCGCACACCATTTCCACTCCCCCTCCCATTCTTTCGATGACATGTCATCATGGGCCTCCTGCAGTGCCACAATGATGCCACCCGAAGTTTGCAGGAACAGCAACTCATATTCCGCCTGGGAACCCTGCAGCCTAACGGTATCAATGTGGACTTCACCAGTTTCAAAATTTCCCCTTCCCCCACCGCATCCCTAAACCATCCCAGCTCTTCCCCTCCACCCACTGCATCCCAAAACCAGTCCAACCTGTCTCTGCCTCCCTAACCTGTACTTCCTCTCACCCATCCCTTCCTCCCACCCCAAGCCGCACCCCCATCTACCTACTAACCTCAGCCCACCTCCTTGACCTGTCCGTGTTCCCTGGACTGACCTATCCCCTCTCTTACCTCCCCATCTATACTCTCTCCACCTATCTTCTTTTCTCTCCATCTTCGGTCCGCCTCCCCCTCTCTCCCTATTTATTCCAGAACCCTCACCCCATCCCCCTCTCTGATGAAGGGTCTAGGCCTGAAACGTCAGCTTTTGTGCTCCTGAGATGCTGCTTGGCCTGCTGTGTTCATCCAGCCTCACATTTTATTATCTTACATTTTTTATGTTATCATTCAAATCTTGAATAAACAAAAGTGCGAATGTTGCTTTATCCATTTCAGTTTTAAATTCCTGTGTCGGGCCCCTGTTTGCATTAAAGCAATGTGTCACCCTTAGTGTAGGAAGAAATTCAAAAGACTTAACAGGCATGAGAGAAATAGACTGAGCCACATAAACAGGGGAAGTGGAACAAATGACTAAAGAACTTTGTTAAAGAGATGATTTTGAAGTTCTTCAAGATAAAAACAGTCAGATAAAGATGTCTTGCAAGATAATTGCTGAGTTCAAAAGGACTCTGCTATCCTCGCTTAAACACAGTGCCATTCCATCATTGTGGCTGAATCAATATCTTGGAATTTCAAACATAGTAATATATGGGAATACTATTACCCTGAAGCTGCAGTACTACAATGAAAAGGCTTTATAGATCAACTTCAAAAGCAGTAAATTGTCCCTTGTCAGTGCCACATACATTCTGCAAACAAATTAAAAACATGTTGTTTCCCATCTATTATTCTGAGCATCATAAATTTAATTTCCTCCGGTAACTGTAACTTTGGGACAACTTACATGTAACATGAATTTTTTTAAATTACTTTGCAATGCACAGGCAACCTGTAACGACAATTCAAAATGGGCTCTTTGATTTAATTAAAATCACCAAACGTAGAAAATTTACAATGTCGCTAGAAAGCTTCCTTCGGTAAAGTAGCAACTCCAAACTCGAAAATTGTATCAAAGTTATCGGAGACTAAAAAAAAACAAATGAAAATGTGAGGGGGATGAGATGGTAGAAGGACTAAACAGAAATTTAGAAGTTGCTTCACATAATGAGCAAAGTGCAGGTCTGTTCCAAAGGCTGGAAGAGTAAATTAGGTAATCGTAGAACATAGAACATAGGACAAAGAACATTACAGCACAGTACAGACCCTTTGGCCCTCGATGATGTGCCGACCTGTCATGCCGATCTCAAGCCCGTCTAACCTACACTATTCCATGTACGTCCATATGCTTATCCAATGACCACTTAAATGTACCTAAAGTTGGCAAATCTACTACCGTTGTAGGCAAAGCGTTCCATTCCCTTACTACTGTCTGAGTAAGGAAACTACCTCTGACATCTGTCCTATATCTTTCACCCCTCAATTTAAAGCTATGCCCCCTCGTGCTCGCCGTCACCATCCTAGGAAAAAGGCTCTCCCTATCCACCCTATCTAACCATCTGATTATTTTATATGTTTCAATTAAGTCACCTCTCAACCTTCTTCTCTCTAATGGAAACAGCCTCAAGTCTCTCAGCCTTTCCTCGTAAGACCTTCCCTCCATACCAGGCAAACATCCTAGTAAATCTCCTCTGCACCCTTTCCAAAGCTTCCACCTCCTTCTTATAATGCGGTGACCAGAACTGTATACAATACTCCAAGTGCGGCCGCACCAGAGTTTTGTACAGCTTCACCATAACCTCTTGGTTCCGGAACGTGATCCCTCTATTAATAAAAGCTAAAACACTGTATGCCTTCTTAACAGCCCTGTCAACCTGGGTGGCAACTTTCAAGAATCTGTGTACATGGACACCGAGATCTCTCTGCTCATCTACACGACTAAGAATCTTACCATTAGCCCTTTACTTTGCATTCCGGTTACTCCTACCAAAGTGCATCACCTCACACTTGTCTGCATTAAACTCCATTTGCCACCTCTCAGCTCAGCTCTGCAGCTTATCTATTCAAACGTATTTGGTTTAATATCAATGATGTGCAAAGGTTGGGTGAAATAACTCCATACAGGCTGATATCATGTCACCAAGTCACCGTTTAATTACTTGTACATATGACTTGGCATTGGTCAGCTTCCTCAGAGCTAGCTGTCAGAGCGAACAGGGCCTCTGACACTCCTGTTTCTATCTGTCAGCCAGGACTCCCTGACTGGACCAGGTTAACAGACCCAGTTAGGGAACTCATATTCTATGAGGTCCACCTGGCTGACCTTGTCCAAATCACTACAGTCAATGTACAAAATGGAGCTCCACTTTCAAGTTTCATTGCAAATGAAAAAGCACAATGTTTCCTCTCTTCTCTTGTGAGTCATTTTAAAGCTTATGTGCTATTGGTTATCAACTCATCCATTAGTGGAACTTATATTCTTTGAGATCTACCTGGCAGACCTCATTATAATCACTACACCCCCTCTGAGTATGGGCACATGGGCTTGTTCTTTCTCTTGTAGACTGCCCTGGAGGTGTTTTCACAGCAGGCCCAGTCACCCCGAATCAGCCTCAGGTACAGACTGTGGGTACTTAGCCATATCCTGCCCCTTTGGCCCAGAGTGTCTGGGATGAAATCAATCCTCTTCTTCAGGTGGTAAGGGCGATGATGCTGCGATATCCACCATGCCCATCTTTGACTCCGAGTTTTCTTCTATGCCAGGTGGAGAGGGAGATTTCCACAAGCTTGCCGGATGTTCCGAGGGGTTGGGTATGTTTTGCTCCTGCCCCATTTGTGAGTTTGCAGCTTTCTTGTGGTCCACGTTCTCGTTCAGGACCGTCTTACTGACCCAAATGTAGCACGCCACAGGACATGGCCTCGTGTCGGCCATGCCTCTTACCCACGCAGGACCATTCCCATGTTTCCTACACCAAACCTTGTCACATGAAATAAACTGCCTCTCTTGCTTAGAGGAATCTTATGCCCAGTATTGGCGTCCCTGATGCCGTTTTACAACTCCCACCCCCGCCCGTAACCATCTCCACTGGTCACGGAAGATCAGATTTAACCTGGTGCAGAGTCTTTTCCCCATTAGCAACTCTGCTGGAGCTGTCCCTGTAGTGGCATGAGGGATGGCCTGATAGTCAAATGGGAACTAGGGCAGTTTGATGTCAAGTGAATCTGTAGACTGTCTCTTCAAACCTGCCTTCATAGTTTGGATTGCTCTGTCTGTCGGACAATCGGACAATAGATGGTGTGGAGCTGTCCTTATATGCTGAATGCTTTTCAACTTTAGGAAATACTTGAAATGCCTTGCTGGTAAATGATTGGCTGTTGTCTGTGACCAACACTTCCGGCAGTCTGTGTATTGCAAAAGTGCTCGCAGCTTTCCTATCATTTGTTCCCCCGTTTGACAAATGAACTCTATGCACGTCCAATCATTTTGGTTGGATATTCACAACAACTAAGAACATTGAACCTATGAAAGTTCCAGCATAGTTGAAGTGTAACCAAATCCAGGGTTTACCCAGCTATTCCTGCAAATGTGGGGGAGCTGCTGGCTGTAACTTTTGTCCTTTCTGGCATTCTGGGCATTGTCCCACCACATGGCAATGCTAGCATCCAATCCTGGCCACCAGACATACTTTCTGATCAACTTCCTCATTTTGGAAACGTCTGGAAGATCCTGGTGGATTTCAGCCAGTCACTGGCAACGGCCTTTGCTTGTGACGATCACTCTTGCTCCCCATAATAAAGTGTCGTTGTCTATGGTGATCTGGTCTCACCGGCCCCAAAAAGGCTTCAGTTCTGGTTGTGATGGCCCTTTTGTTTCTTCCATCACAACTGGCTGATTTAGTTTTGCTAGGGTGGGATTATTGTGCATCGACAGTCTGATACTGTCAGCCTTGACCGAAAGGGTGTCCAGAAAGTTTGAAACAAGAACAGACTCTTCCAGTGGCAGCACCACTGGTGGTATATCTGCCAGCAGATAGCCGCTCAAAGCATCCACGTTTGCAGCTTGGCCTCCCGGACAATGTGCCAGCTTGTAATTGAGAATGAGAGCCCACCACTGAATTTGACCTGAAGCTATGGGCGGTATGGCCTTGCCGTCTTTGAGTAGAGCTAGCAGGGTTTTGTGGTCTATTACAATGACAAATGTATGTCCATAAAGGTATTGGTGGAACTTTCTTACACCAAAGAGGACTTCTAAACCTTCCTTCCCTATCTGGGCATATTTTCATTCTGCACCAATCAAAGCCCAGGAAGCATACGCTATTGGGCGTTCCTCTCCATTGGGCCATCTTTAAGCCAACACTATCTCACTGCCATACAGGGGAGCATTGCATGCCAACATTAGATCTCACTTGGGACCATAATGTGCTAACATCTTAGACAATGACAGCTACTTCTTAACTCCCCTAAAGACCATGTCTTGGCTACGAGACCATTTCTAAGACTGACCCCTTTCAGTATTAGATCTAAGGGTGCTTGGATGGAGGCCAGGTTATGTATGAACTTTCCATAGTAATTCACCAATCCAAGGAAAGACCTATGCTTTGATACAGATGGAGGAACCAGGGCATCTTTTGCATCGTTATACCATTAATCCCACATACCAAGTGGTCTGTCAGTGTCTCATTAAGAGTTAAATCAAAATCACATGCCTCTATCTTCTTCAAAAATCCTGACATGGATTCTCCTGGTTCTCAAACTACCGAGTAAATCAGACGGCATCTCAGAATTAGAGAATGGTTGGGGTCATAATATTCCTTAACAAAATCTGACCATTCTTCAAAAGTTTCTGTATCTGCTGTTTTAGGAAATGTTAGAGTAGGTCTATGGGTCTAGGGCAAGTTTATATTTATTTTTGGCAATTAAGCCTCGGTCGGCCAAAGAGCTCTTCAGTACTTTCTGATTCTATGAGCAAAGATGACGTTCCTCCAGTTTAATGTGTAGCACAGACACTGAGGAGTCTTGGGTGATCTAAAGGAGTTCAAGCAGTTCACAGTTAGAGACAGTCAGGGCTTGCACTTCTCCTGTATAATCTATAATGTAAACTGTATATAGTTATTACTATGTAATAAATTTCATCTTGCTATGTCAGTTAAAGAGCATCTTCTGCTGAGAATTATTTGTGGTTCATCCCTCACCTTCAACTAATAGAAAGCTCCTGGACTCCATAGGAAGAATGAAAGTTTAAGCAAAGATTTAGCTCGGGTTGAGGTTGTTGACTTGATCGCCGAGCTGCCTTGTTTTCATTCAGACATCATCAATGAGGCGTCCGATGAAGCGATGTTATTCGACTCTGCTTGGAATTTATACTGACTGGTCTGTTATGGTGAGTAGTGTCAATTCTGGTTCTGCTCCACATTGGTTTGTATATGGAACCCAATTCTGTACATTTGTTGATTGCATTAGGATTGAGAAGCATGCCTCTAGGAATTTTTCTGAAGAAGTGTCTAGGCCCGAAATGTCAGCTTTCCTGCTTCTCTGATGCTGCTTGGCCTGCTGTGTTCATCCAGCTCTACACCTTGTAATCTCTAGGAATTCCCTTGTGTATCAATGTTCGGACAGGGCTTACTATAGTTACGTTGTCCCAGTTAAACTGATGGCCTTCATTGTTTGAATGTACTGATATTAAGGAAAGCTTGTTGTTTCATTTTGCTGCTAGCTGATGTTCATGTAGTCTGACGGCTAGTTTCCTTCCGGTCTGTTCAATGTAATGTTTGTGGCAGTTGTTGCACAGTATTTTGTAAACCACGTTTGTTCTGCATGCTGTGGCAATGAGATCTTTAATCCTTGTGGGTGTTTGTTGTAGGGTGGCTGTGGGCTTGTGTGCTAACATGATTCCTCATGGTCTTAGGTGCCTTGTTGTGAGTTCTGATATGTTGTTGATATAGGGCAGTGTGGCCAGTTTGTTAGGGTGTACTGTGTCCTCTTGTTGTCGATTTTGTTGGTACCTGCGGATGAAGTTGTGGGGTTATACGTTCATAGTGAAGATTTTGTATAGGTGCTTTTCCTCTTTCCTGCGTAGTTCTGGAGTATTACAGTGAGTTGTGGCCCATTTAAATAGTGTCCTAGTGCGGCTTTGTTTGTGGATGTTAGGGTGGTTGCTGTGGAAGTTGAGGATTTGATCAGAGTGAGTTGTGTTCCTGTATACTAAGGTTTGGAACTCCCCGTTGGTCATGCGTTCAACTCTAACATCCAGAAATGGAAGTTGATTGTTATTTTCTTCTCTTGTGAATTTAATCCCTGCAAATACATTGTTGATGAGGTGGTGGGTCTCTCCTTGTTTGTTGCATCTAATAATGGCAAATCTGTCATCTCTGTACCAGGTCCATAGTTGAATGCTGAGTGGGTGGTATGTCCTAGTCTTTGAGTGTCTTTACATAGGAAGAAGAATTGGTGGCAGTATTCTGCCAGTCCTTATAAGCACCACTATAACATTGAGCATCCCTGACTTTAATCTTTCCATCATTGCCAGTCATGCCCTTAGCTAACTAGATCCTGACAACTGGAACATCCTCCCTGCCCTATCCCACCCTTCGCCTCTTTTTCTTCCGTTAAGACATTCCTTAAACCTGTTACCTCTCCAGATAAACTTTAGGCCATCTAACCTGATGGTGGCTTAAGTCTAATTTTGATTTGTGATGATCTTGGGTTGAGCCTTTGTGCTTTTTATTGCTGAAAGGTGCTGTTTAACTATAAATTGTTGTTGTTCTACTCTTCCTGGTTTTGTGATGGCAAGAGCTAGTTTTATCGCATAGGTGTTGATGAGCTTCTTCTGAGTTTGTCTGCACACAGTATCTCGAATGTTCTCCTCCGTAGACCAGTAACATTGTTTTTCAGTCCTAACAACAACCCCGGTTCCTGATTTATATTTTGTGAGCTATGAGAGACTAAGACACCCATCTATGTGTCTTCAGTTGGGAAGTGCTGAGAGGAAGGGTTAAAATTCTCCCTTTTGTACTCTCTAAGTGGTTTTAATCACTCCCTGGGAGACAAAACTGTAAGTTTCTCTCCACCACTGCTGCAAAGTCTCTGCAAGGTAGTAAAAGCAATTGCCTCCTTGTAATGATTAACAAACAAATCTTAAATCATAAACTGCTGCAGCAATGGCTTTAATGCTACTGTGTAATTTGTCAGCTAATTTAGAGTTCCTAAACCCCAAGGCAATATGGTTTTATTGGAATATGCCGTCATTTAACATCCCCAAACTGAGTTAAAGCACAAATACGCTGTTGGTTTGAACTAATTTTTGTATGCTGCAGATTTACTAGCATGCTACTCACTCCCAATACAAATTTGCCATCACCTCTGATGGGACAGATTAATGAGCTACGCTCAACCAATCAGTAGAAGGAAATAATAAGATTTAAAGCAGGGTAGTTGATCATGAAACATTAGTTCTTAACTCTAGATGAGAAGACTGTGGTTTCCAGCCTTGAAGCTAGGACATCAGAATAAATCTAGCCAGGTACTAAGGCAAAGATCTGCTGTCAGAAGATCACATCCTTTGGATATTAAATAGAAGGCTCACTCTGTGTGTGGGTGCCGATGGATATCAACGATTCTTCTAGTCGGTGTTTGGATAAGAGCAGCATGTTCTCTCTGCCGCTAATACTGTTTGCTCAACAGTCAGAAAAATGAAACAGAAAAGCTACTCTCATCTCAGAGTACAGCGAGACCTTGATCAGATGGGTAAATGGATTGAAGAGTGGCAGATGAAGCTAATTTAGGTAAATGAGAAGTGCTGCATTTTGGAAAGGCAAAGCAAGACAAGACTTATACACTTAATGGGAAGGTCCTGGGGACTGCTGCCAAACATAAGAACATAAGGACATAAGAACTAGGAGCAGGAGTAGACCATCTGGCCCCTCAAGCCTGCCCTGCCATTTAATAAGATCATGGCTGATCTTTGAGACTCAGCTCCACTTACCCTCCCACTCACCATAACCGTTAATTCCTTTATTGTTCAAAAATTTATCTAGCCTTGCCTTAAAAACATTCAGCGATGTAGCTTCAACCACTTCACTAGGCAGGGAATTCCACAGATTCACAACCCTTTGGGTGAAGACGTTCCTCCTGACTTCAGTCCTATATCTGCTTCCCTTTATTTTGAGGTGATGCCCTCTAGTCCTAGTTTCACCTGCTAGCGGAAACAACCTCCCTGCCTCCACCTTATCTATTCCCTTCATAATCTTATATGTTTCTATAAGAGCTCCCCTCATTCTTCTGAATTCCAATGAGTATAATCCGAGACTACTCAGTCTCTCCTCATAATCCAACCCTCTCAACTCTGGAATCAACCAAGTGAATCTCCTCTGCACTCCCTCCAGTACTAGTATATCTCTTGTCAAGTAAGGAGACCAAAACTGCACACAGTACTCCAGGTGTGGCCTCACCAGGACCCTATACAGCTGCAGAATAGCCTCCCTGTTTTTAAACTCCATCCCTCTAGCAATGGCAGACAAAATTCCATTTGTCTTTTTAATTATGTGCTGTACCTGCAATTCCACTTTCAGTGATTCATGCACAAGGACACCCAGTGAGCTGCAATTTTTTTACCATTTAAAACATAGTCCCTTTTGCTGTTATTCCTAGCAAAATGGATGACCTCACACTTATCAACATTGTACTCCATCTGCCAGACCTTTGCCCACTCACTTAGACTATCTATATCCCTCTGCAGACTTTCAGAGTCTTCCGCACACTTTGCCCTACCACTCACCTAAGTGTCATCTGCAAATTTTGATACACCACACTTAGTCCCCAACTGCAAATCACCAAAACACAAAGACCTTGGGGTGCAAGTTCATAGTTCCTTGCAAGCGGAGTCACAGTAGACAGGGCAGTGAAGTTTTGCACACTTGCCTTTTTTGGTCAGTGCTTTAAGTATAGGAGCTGTGGCTGTACAGGACACTGATTAGGCCCCTTTTGGAATACTACACCCAATTTTAGTCTCCTTGCTGCAGGAAAGATGTTGTGAAACTTGACAGGGTGCAGGGAAGATTTATGAGGATGTTGGAGGATTTGAGCTACAAGGAGAGGTTGAATAGGCTGGGGTTATTTTTTCTTTGAACTTTGGAGGCTGAGGGGTGACTTTTTAAAGGTTTATAAAATCATGAGGGGTATAGAGCAGCTGAATAGTTAAGGTCTGTCCTCCAGGATACGGGAGTCCAAAACCAGGGGGCATACGTTTGAGGTGAGGGGGGATAGATTGAAAAGAGACCTAAGGAGTAACTTTTAATGCAGAGGATGATACATGCATGGAATGAGCTACCAGAGGAAGTGGTGGAGGCTGGTACAATTAGAATATTTAAAAGCCATCTGGATGGGTATATAATTAGGGAAGGGAGAGGTATGGGCCAAATGCTGGCAAATGCTACTAGATTAATGTAGAACGTCTAGTTGGCATGGACAAGTTAGACCCAAGCTTGTTTCCATGCTGTACAATTCTATGGCTCAATGGCTATATGACCTGTGTGTGAATTCTTACTGTGCCTAAAATGGCAGCCACAAATATATACCCTTCCTTCTTTTAAGATGCTCCTTAAAACTTACTATTTGGCCAAGTCTTGACTCATTTGGTCTGATTTCTCTTACCAAAGCTCAGTGCCATTACTAATTGTTTGCAGCGGTGTGAAGCACCTCGGGATACGAAAGATGCTACATAGATGCAAATGTTATTGCTGTTAAAGTAGAGGTGGGGCTTGATGCCCATCTCGACAAAGTGTGCCATCATGTGATTAAGACTGCGGTAGTTATTTGATAGGATTCTGATGGGAGATCAGAACTTGTACAATGCAGAGTACGGCATTCAGTAGCCATACCATCATATACATCTCGTTAAAAAATGCCATTTGAGACAAATCTAGAAGTGCTGCCTGAGCTCTTATGGAAAACAGAAGAGTCCACAATAAAAGGTACAGTGTCCTGAGGCACATCTGAGTGCGGTGATTATAAAACATGTTATTTCTTGGCTTGTACCACCAGTACTGTTTTACTTCCAGAAACAAATTTATATCTTCTTGAGGTAAAAGGGATGCTGCTCTGTAACTTTTTACACAATAACAAATTTGAGACCAGCTGATATTGTGAAATTTGAAGATAGAGCATGACCAGAAAATGACCTAAACTAAAAATAAAAGTATGCCAAAACAAAGAGAAAGCTTTCACATTGAAAATACAAGAAAAAGGCTTGGGAAATCTGATAAAAGAGTTTGCACCTGAAATATCAATCAATTTTTCAGGTGCATGATAAACCAATGAGTGTTTATCATCTGTTCTGTTTGAATATACAGAAAATGCAAGGTTTTCTTTATGTCAATAAATTAAGGCATTCTTTGTTCTTACCCAGACACACACACACACACACACACACACACACACACTTTGAATACCAGGAAGATTAATTTTATTCTGCATTAGCAGCTAACTTGATGTTACAGCTCACAGTGTTTCCTAGAGACATGGCACTACACTTGAATTTTATTTGCTGCTGAATTACACAACAGATGAACACTGAAGTTGTGGAACTGAATCCTCTGGCATTTAGAAATATGAAATAAGTGAGGAATTGTCATGTAGATAATCCCAGTCTGCCTCAATAAATGCATCCCTCCTCCTCATCAAATAGTGACAGTGGTATAGTGGTGAGCTCGAAGCTCTGTGGCCATGTCCATTCCCATGACTCCATCGAGAAGGAGCATTTGATGTGCACTAGTACGCCTGAGACCTTCTGCACTTGAGGAATACTGCACAGGCCGGAGAGAATAATCTCCCCTCAGAATGACATTTTTATGTAAACGTTGATAAATAATTATTGAATATTTGATTTTTATTGCAGGGCCCCTTTAAAGCAGTGGTGCCCATTGATTTAACTTAATCTGATTTGGTTCAGCTTAATCTGATTTAATTTTTCTCAATTCATCTTCCATGTAGCTGACTGGGTTTGATTCCTGGCCATGCCATCTGTTGAATTCTGCTTTAGCTGTGGCTCAGTTGGGAGCAGACTTGTCTTTGATCGTGAAGAGCCACTCCAGGGCTTGACCACTGAAATCAAGGGTACTCAGGTACCATGGGAGTAATTCCATGTTGGAGGTGTCACCTTTCAAATCAAACTGAGGCCAAATCTTCCTGATCAGGTAGATGGAAAAGATCTTGTGCTGCTATTTTAAGGATTTATTTTACGTGAGAATTTGCTGAGCTCAAATGGTTTGACATGTTCCGGACATTACACCAGTGAATACATTTCAAAAGTACTTTGTTGACTGTGAAGCACATCCAGCGGTCATGGAAATGCTACTTGAATGTTCGACCTTTTTCCACCTGATAATGAAACAATCTCACTACATTGCCTAGGATTCTGAACTCTTGTTTTTCTCAGTACAGACACCTTAATAGAATTGAGAATAATAAATTAGCCACCTTTGGTAAGTTTTGGCTCTCCTTCAGGTGATGCGTCTTTCTACTTACTATTAAATGTAACAAAGTCTTCACAGAATCAAAAGGTTTTGATCCATTTGCTTTCACAGTCTGATCTAGATAACGATTCCTCTTCAGTTAATGCACTTCCATCTCTTATGTTTGGGATTTCATCAATTCATTGTGACCTTCATTCAATCCTTTCTTATCACAATTCAAATGTTCTAACACACCACTGGCTGGTATGCCCTGCCCGATGTAAACTTGATCCGAAAATCTTCTGCCCTTGAGCTAACGGTCCCCTCACGCTTATTTTGACTTACATTGCCTTCTGATCAAGCAAGTGTTGATTTTAAAGTGACTTGATTTGAAGGTGGCAGGAATGGTGACTTGTGCAGGGTGAAAGTATTGTGACTACAGTCTGGGCAGTCGCCATAATTTTTTTTTTCCTTTATTCATTCACCATTTGCAGGTATCGTTGGCTAGGCAGCATTTATTGCCTATTCCCAATTGCCCAGAGGGCTGTTTAGAGTCAACCACATTGCTGTGGGCCAAGAGTCACATGTCGGCCAGACCAGGTAAGGATGGCAGTTTCCTCCCCCAAAGGACACTAGTGAACCAGTTGGGTTTTTCCCCAACAATTGACAATGGATTCATGGTCATCATTGAATTCTTAATTCCAGACATTTATTGAATTCAAATTCCACCATCTGCCATGGCGGGATTCAAACCTGGGTCCCCAGAATGTGATCTGGGTCTCCTGACTAACAGTCCAGCGACAATACCACTAGGCCATAGCCTCTCCTTGATGGTGTGTGTGTGAGGTTGCCAACCAAATGTACATTAAGCCTGGTTTCTCTCCCCGCTGACATACAGTGGTTGGAGAGGTCAATGGCTCCCTCCACTTTTCCAATGTTCATTTATTGATTGATTTTGGTATTGTCACACTTACTGAGATACAGTGACAAGTATCAGAGATAATGGGAACTGCAGATGCTGGAGATTCCAAGAAAACAAAATGTGAGGCTGGATGAACACAGCAGGCCAAGCAGCATCTCAGGAGCACAAAAGCCGACGTTTCGGGCCTAGACCCTTCATCAGAGAGGGGGATGGGGGGAGGGAACTGGAATAAATAGGGAGAGAGGGGGAGGCGGACCGAAGATGGAGAGTAAAGAAGATAGGTGGAGAGGGTGTAGGTGGGGAGGTAGGGAGGGGATAGGTCAGTCCAGGGAAGACGGACAGGTCAAGGAGGTGGGATGAGGTTAGTAGGTAGCTGGGGGTGCGGCTTGGGGTGGGAGGACGGGATGGGTGAGAGGAAGAACCGGTTAGGGAGGCAGAGACAGGTTGGACTGGTTTTGGGATGCAGTGGGTGGGGGGGAAGAGCTGGGCTGGTTGTGTGGTGCAGTGGGGGGAGGGGATGAACTGGGCTGGTTTAGGGATGCAGTAGGGGAAGGGGAGATTTTGAAACTGGTGAAGTCCACATTGATACCATATGGCTGCAGGGTTCCCAGGCGGAATATGAGTTGCTGTTCCTGCAACCTTCGGGTGGCATCATTGTGGCAGTGCAGGAGGCCCATGATGGACATGTCATCAAGAGAATGGGAGGGGGAGTGGAAATGGTTTGCGACTGGGAGGTGCAGTTGTTTATTGCGAACTGAGCGGAGGTGTTCTGCAAAGCGGTCCCCAAGCCTCCGCTTGGTTTCCCCAATGTAGAGGAAGCCGCACCGGGTACAGTGGATGCAGTATACCACATTGGCAGATGTGCAGGTGAACCTCTGCTTAATGTGGAATGTCATCTTGGGGCCTGGGATGGGGGTGAGGGAGGAGGTGTGGGGACAAGTGTAGCATTTCCTGCGGTTGCAGGGGAAGGTGCCGGGTGTGGTGGGGTTGGAGGGCAGTGTGGAGCGAACAAGGGAGTCACGGAGAGAGTGGTCTCTCCGGAAAGCAGACAGGGGAGGGGATGGAAAAATGTCTTGGGTGGTGGGGTCGGATTGTAAATGGCGGAAGTGTCGGAGGATAATGCGTTGTATCCGAAGGTTGGTAGGGTGGTGTGTGAGAACGAGGGGGATCCTCTTGGGGCGGTTGTGGCGGGGGCGGGGTGTGAGGGATGTGTCGCGGGAAATGCGGGAGACGCGGTCAAGGGCGTTCTCGATCACCGTGGGGGGAAAGTTGCGGTCCTTAAAGAACTTGGACATCTGGGATGTGCGGGAGTGGAATGTCCCGCAGGCCCGACCAGGCCCCCTCCACCGACACTCTCATCCGCCTAGCTGAACTCGTCCTCACACTCAACAACTTCTCTTTTGACTCCTCCCACTTCCTACAGACTAAGGGGGTGGCCATGGGCACCCGCATGGGCCCCAGCTATGCCTGCCTCTTTGTAGGTTACGTGGAACAGTCCCTCTTCCGCACCTACACAGGCCCCAAACCCCACCTCTTCCTCCGGTACATTGATGACTGTATCGGCGCCGCCTCTTGCTCCCCAGAGGAGCTCGAACAGTTCATCCACTTCACCAACACCTTCCACCCCAACCTTCAGTTCACCTGGGCCATCTCCAGCACATCCCTCACCTTCCTGGACCTCTCAGTCTCCATCTCAGGCAACCAGCTTGTAACTGATGTCCATTTCAAGCCCACCGACTCCCACAGCTACCTAGAATACACCTCCTCCCACCCAACCTCCTGCAAAAATTCCATCCCCTATTCCCAATTCCTCCGCCTCCGCCGCATCTGCTCCCACGATAAGACATTCCACTCCCGCACATCCCAGATGTCCAAGTTCTTTAAGGACCGCAACTTTCCCCCCACGGTGATCGAGAACGCCCTTGACCGCGTCTCCCGCATTTCCCGCGACACATCCCTCACACCCCGCCCCCGCCACAACCACCCCAAGAGGATCCCCCTCGTTCTCACACACCACCCTACCAACCTTCGGATACAACGCATTATCCTCCGACACTTCCGCCATTTACAATCCGACCCCACCACCCAAGACATTTTTCCATCCCCACCCCTGTCTGCTTTCCGGAGAGACCACTCTCTCCGTGACTCCCTTGTTCGCTCCACACTGCCCTCCAACCCCACCACACCCGGCACCTTCCCCTGCAACCGCAGGAAATGCTACACTTGTCCCCACACCTCCTCCCTCACCCCCATCTCAGGCCCCAAGATGACATTCCACATTAAGCAGAGGTTCACCTGCACATCTGCCAATGTGGTATACTGCATCCACTGTACCCGGTGCGGCTTCCTCTACATTGGGGAAACCAAGCGGAGGCTTAGGGACCGCTTTGCAGAACACCTCCGCTCAGTTCGCAACAAACAACTGCACCTCCCAGTCGCAAACCATTTCCACTCCCCCTCCCATTCTCTTGATGACATGTCCATCATGGGCCTCCTGCACTGCCACAATGATGCCACCCGAAGGTTGCAGGAACAGCAACTCATATTCCGCCTGGGAACCCTGCAGCCATATGGTATCAATGTGGACTTCACCAGTTTCAAGATCTCCCCTTCCCCTACTGCATCCCTAAACCAGCCCAGTTCATCCCCTCCCCCCACTGCATCACACAACCAGCCCAGCTCTTCCCCCCCACCCACTGCATCCCAAAACCAGTCCAACCTGTCTCTGCCTCCCTAACCGGTTCTTCCTCTCACCCATCCCGTCCTCCCACCCCAAGCCGCACCCCCAGCTACCTACTAACCTCATCCCACCTCCTTGACCTGTCCGTCTTCCCTGGACTGACCTATCCCCTCCCTACCTCCCCACCTACACCCTCTCCACCTATCTTCTTTACTCTCCATCTTCGGTCCGCCTCCCCCTCTCTCCCTATTTATTCCAGTTCCCTCCCCCCATCCCCCTCTCTGATGAAGGGTCTAGGCCCGAAACGTCAGCTTTTGTGCTCCTGGGATGCTGCTTGGCCTGCTGTGTTCATCCAGCTTCACATTTTGTTATCTTACAGTGACAAGTGTTGTTTTGCATGCTATACAGACAGATTGTACCATACAAAGTGCCTCAGGGTAGCAGAACAGAGTGTAGATACAGTGTTACAGCCACAGTGAAGGTGCAGAGAAAGAAAGATCAGAATTAACATTTTAGAGGTCCTTTCAAAAATCTGATGACGGGAGGGAAGAAACTGTTCATGAATCTATTCATATGTGTATTCAAACTCTTACAGCTTCGACCTGATTGAAGATGGTGGAAGAGAGTATAACCAGGGTCAGAGCGGTCTTTGATTATGTTGGTTGCTGTCCTGAGGCAGGGGGGAATATAGTTAGACTCAATGGATGGTTTTTGTGATGGGCTGGGCTCTGTTCACAACTCTCTGCAGATTCTTGCAGCCTTGGGCAGAGCAGCTGCCATACTTTGGATGCTTTTAGAAACAGTCTTAGCCTTCTGACCAAGTCACAAGGCTGCACATTCAAGTCCCACTCTGGGACAGAATTGCAAGTATTAAGGCTGACACCGCAGTGCAGTACTCGAAGTGTACTGAGCTATCAGAGGTGTTATCTTTCAGACAGAATATTGAGCTAATGTCATCTATCCCTTCAATTGGCTGCACAATGACTCCATGGCACTCTTCATAGGAAATTTCTTAGAAGTATCCCTCAAACAAA
Organism: Stegostoma tigrinum; assembly: GCF_030684315.1. Classification (NCBI taxonomy): domain Eukaryota; kingdom Metazoa; phylum Chordata; class Chondrichthyes; order Orectolobiformes; family Stegostomatidae; genus Stegostoma; species Stegostoma tigrinum. Next base: position 13,325,543 of record NC_081364.1, read on the forward strand.
AAGGGATAAAATAAAAACAGAAGACAGAGAGATGTATATGATTGAAGCACATAAGACAATAGACAATAGGTGCAGGGGTAGGCCATTCGGCCCTTCGAGCCAGCACCACCATTCTTTATGATCATGGTTGATCATCCACAATCAGTATCCTTTTCCTGCCTTATCCCCATAACCCTTGATTCCATTATCTTTAAGAGATCTATCTATCTCTTTCTTGAAAGTATCCAGAGAGTTGGCCTCCACAGCCTTCTGGGGCAGAGCATTCCATATATCCACCACTCTCTGGGTGAAGAAGTTTCTCCTCAACTCTGTTCTAAATGGCCTACCTCTTATTTTTAAACTGTGTCCTCTGGCTCTGGACTCCCCCATCAACGGAAACATACTTCCTGCCTCCAGATTGTCCAACCCCTTAATAATTTTATACGTTTCAATCAGATCCCCTCTCATCCTCCTAAACTCAAGTGTATACAAGCCCAGTCACTCCAATCTTTCAACATATGATAGTCCCGCCATTCCAGGAATTGACCCCGTGAACCTACGCTGCACTCCCTCAATAGCCAGAACGTCCTTCCTCAAATTTGGAGACCAAAACTGCACACAATACTCTAGGTGCGGTCTTACCAGGGCCCTGTACAGCTGCAGAAGGACCTCTTTGCTCCTATACTCAATTCCTCTTGTTATGAAGGCCAACATGCCATTAGCTTTCTTCACTGCCTGCTGTACCTGCATGCTTGCTTTCATTGACTGATGTACAAGAACACCCAGATCTCGTTGGACTTCCCCTTTACCTAACTTGATTCCATTTAGATAGTAATCTGCCTTCCTGTTCTTGCCACCAAAGTGGATAACCACACATTTATCCACATTAAACTGCATCTGCCGTGCATCTGTCACCTCACCTAGCCTGCCCAAGTCACCCTGTATTCTCATAACATCCTCCTCACATTTCACCCTGCAACCCAGCTTTGTGTCATCAGCAAATTTGCTAATATTACTTTTAATGCCTTCCTGTATATCATTAATGTATATTGTAAATAGCTGCGGTCCCAGCACCGAACCTTGTGGAACACCACTGGTCACTGCCTGCCATTCTGAAAGGGACCCGTTTATCACTACTCTTTGCTTCCTGTCAGCCAGCCAATTTTCAATCCAAGCCAGTATTTTGCCCCCAATACCATGTGCCCTAATTTTGCTCACTAATCTCCTATGTGGGACTTTATCAAAGGCTTTCTGAAAGTCCAGGTATACTACATCCACTGGCTCTCCCTTGTCCATCTTCATAGTTACATCCTCAAAAAATTCCAGAAGATTTGTCAAACACAATTTCCCCTTTGTAAATCCATGCTGACTCTGACCTATCCTGTTACTGCTATCCAAATGATTCGTAACTTCATCTTTTATAATTGACTCCAGCATCTTTCCCACCACTGATGTCAGGCTAACCGGTCTATAATTTCCTGTTTACGCTCTCCTTCCTTTCTTGAAAAGTGGGACAACGTTAGCCACCCTCCAATCCGCAGGAACTGATCCTGAATCTGTAGAACATTGTGCCTTCGTACCTCATTTTTTCTCCCCGCGTATTGCCTTTTCAGTTATCCTCTGTTACTCTTTGAAACTTTCCCAGTCCTCCGGCTTCCCGCTCATCTTTGCTATGTTATACTTCTTCTTTTTTATCTTTATACAGTCCTCAACTTCCGTCGTCAGCCACGGCTGCCCGTTGCCTTCCCTTAGGATCTTTCTTCCTCTTTGGAATGAAAATAAGATCCTGAAGGTCTTGACAAGGTGGACTTGGAAAGGATGTTTCCTTTTGTGGGTGAGTCCAGATTAGGAGTCCAGAATAGGGTCAAAGAGCAAAAAAACAATACAGCACAGGAACGGGCCCTTCGGCCCTCCAAGCCTGAGCCGACGTATTTGGTCGTTCCATAGTAAAACGGTCTTCACTTACAGGATCTGTATCCCTCTATTCCCTTCCTATTTATATATTCATTCAGGAGTTTAGTGAAAGCTGCTATCATGTCTGCTTCCACCACCTCCTCTGGCAATGTGTTCCAGACACTCACTGCCCTTTGTGTGAACAACGTGTCTCACACATCTCTTTTAAACATCCTCCCTCGTACCTTGAACCTGTGTCCCCCAGTAATTGACCCCTCCAGCCTGGGAAAAAAAAACCTCATACTTTCCACTCTATCTGTGCCATTCACAAACTTATAAGCTTCTATTTGGTCACCCCTCAATCTCCTGCATCCCAGTGAAAACAAACACAGTCCCTCCAAGAGATAATAAGAACTGTTGATGTTGCAGTTAGAGATAACACAGCATGGAGCTGGAGGAACACAGCAGACCAGGTAGCATTAGAGGAGCAGGAAGAAGGGTCTGAAGAAGGGTCCTGACCCGAAACATCAACTTTCCTGCTCCTCTGATGCTGCCTGGCCTGCTGTGTTCCTCCAGCTCTGCACTGTGTTGTCTCTTATCACAGTCTCCCCAACTTTCTTCGTAGCTAAAAGCCCCCATACCAGGGCAACATCCTGGTAAGTCTTTTCTATATCCTCTCCAAAGCATCCACTTCCTTATGGTAATGTGGCAACCAGAACTTATGCAATATTCCAAGTGTGACCTAACTAAAGTTCTATAAAACGGTAGCACTACTTGTCTGTCCTTATACTCAATGCTTCTTCCAATGAAGGCAAGCAAGCCATAAGCATTTTTACTGTCTTACTTACCTGCACTGTCACCTTCAGTGATCTGTGGACCTGCTCACACAGGTCCCTCTGTGTATCAATACTCCTATGGATTCTACCATTTACTATATAATTTCCATTTGTAATTGACCTTCCAAAATGCATCATGTCACATTTGCCTGGATTAAAACTCCATCTGCCATTTTTATGCCCTTGCTTCTTACTGACTTACATCCTGCAGTGTCCTCTGACAGTCTTCCTCATAATCTGCAACTCCACCAATCTTTGTTTCGTCTGCAAACTTACTAATTAGACCAGCTATGTTTTTCTCCAAATTATTTATGTAGACCACAAAGAGCAGAGATCCCAGCACCAATCCCTGTCCAATGCCACTGGTCACAACCCTCCATTCTGAAAAACATCCTTCCACCAGTACCCTCTGTCTCCTATAAATAAGACGGTTCTGTGTCCATCTTGCCAGCTCAGCCCGATACCATGCAACTTCACCTTTTGTACCAGTATGCCATGAGGAACCTTGTCAAAGGCTTTACTGAAGTTCATCAACAACATCAACCGCTTTTCCCTCATCAATCATCTTCGTCACCTCCTCGAAAAACTCAAGCAAGTTAGTGAGGCATGACCTCCCCCACACAAAACCATGCCGTCTATGGCTAGTAAGTCCCTTTGCTTCTAAATGCATTTAAATCTTGTCCCTGAGAATCTTTTCCAAAAATTTCTCTACTACTGATGTGAGACTCACAGGTTTGTAATTTTCAGGATTATCTCTGTACCCTTCTTAAACAATGGGAAAACATTGGCTATTCTCCAGTCCTCTGGGACCTCATCTGTGGACAAGGGGATACAAAGATGTTTATCAATTTGTTCTCTTGTCTTCCTATACTGGGATAGATGCCATCAGAACCCAGGGACTTATCTACTGTAATGTTCTTTAAGATGCATAACACCACTTCCTTTTTAATAGCAACTAGGCTGAGAAATTTGACATTCCATTCCCTGAGATCATCCTCCACCAATTCCTTCTCTTTGGTGAATACTGACACAAAGTGATCATTTAGGGCCTCGCTTATATCTTCTGGTTTGACACACAGATTCCCTCCTTTGTCCTTGAGTGGGCCAGCCCTTTCCCTGGGTACCCTCTTGCTTTTTCTATATGTATAAGAAGCCTTGGAATTCTCTTTAATCCTGTTTGCTAATGATTTCTCATGATCCCTTTTAGCCCTTCAGATTCCTTGTTTAAGTTCTTTCCTACTTTCCTTATATACTTCGAGGGCCTCATCAGTTCCCAACCTCCGAGACCTTATGTATGTTTCTTTTCTCTTTTTGACTAAGGCATAACATTCCTGGTCATCCACGGGTCACATACATTGCCATACATATCCTTCATCCCGACAGGAACGTGCCGCTCCTGACCTTTCATCTACTGCCCTTTGAAATACTTCCACATGTCCGATGTAGAGTTAGCCTCTATCTATTTAAGTCAGAGATGAGGAGAAACATTTTCTCTGAGTAGCTTGCGTGGGCACGGTGGCTCAGTGGTTAGTGCTCCTGCCTCACAGAAACCAGGGTTCGAATTCTGCCCTCAGGCGACTATCTGTGTGGAGTTTGCACATTCTCCCCGTGTCTGCATGGGTTTCCTCGGGGTGCTGTGGTTTTCTCCCAAGATGTGCAGGCTAGGTGGATTGGCCATGCTAAATTGCCCGTAGTGTTCGGGGATGGGGTCTGGGTGGGATGCTCTGAGGGTTGGTGTGGGCTTGTTGGGCTGAACGGCTTGTTTCCACACTGTAGGGATTCTATGAAGATTGTATGACTTTGCAACTCTGCACCCGAAGGTGGGGTCATTGTATATTTTTTTAAGGTAGAGACAGATTCTTCTGAGGTGTGGGGTTGGGGAAGGGAAGGCTACAGGTTATCAGGGTGCATGGAAATGTGGAAGCCAAAACCCAAATAGATCATCCAAGATATTACAGAATGGCAGAGCAGACTGGAAATGTCAAATGGACTGCTTCTGCTTCCAGCTCATATGCTCGTACACTGGTGAGTTATCATCATGGCTGCCTACAAAATAACCTGTTGTGTACCGCAGCCACCACATCTCCCTTTGAAAGGGCTGCACTTCAAACGTAGCCAAAATTGACTGTGAAGCATTTTTCTGCACGATTAGGTGTAGCAAAATAAACATATAAGTTCTTTGCTTTTTGCATGGTAATAATGTTGGCATGCAGAGCTCCTCTTTGGAGAAAGAGGGGTCAGAATAATGAGATCATGATGTTGTGAGCAAAGTGGGATTCTGATGCCACGTTCTGAGGAGACCTGTCACTGCCTCACAGACAGTGCTACAAGCTGAGTTCAGTTCGCCAACCCAAGCAGTTATTTATAACTGCTTTGATACTGGTTTGATGCATTACAGCTTATTTGTTTCTGGAGAAAACTAGACTTTTTGCCATTCAAGAATACCGACCCAGCTTATAAACAATCCTGGAAGTTGTCAGCTTCTGTGACTGTAGCTGTACACTGCAACTGTGGCAATGAAAGGGATTGGTGCTCATGATCGCATATCTGACTTTGTTTTAGTTTGCAATCTATGCAGAGATGTTTGTTTCCTCAGTTATTTCATGGGATGTGTGTGACACCTACAAGGCTAGAATTTGTTTTCATCCCTAATTGCCTCTGAACTGCAAGGTTTACTGGGCCATTTCAGAGGGCAGTGGAGAATCAATCACTTTGGTATTGATCTGAACACACAGGGAGCCAGGCCAGACAAGGCCAGAAATCACATGACACCAGGTTATAGTCCAACGGGTTTTATTTCAAAACACAAGCTTTTGGAGCCTCAGTCCTTCTTCAGGTGTTAGTGAGAGAACTGGCATCAGTCACAGAATTTATCAGTAAAAGACCAAAGGGTTACACCACTGATCAGGATATATTAGACAAACCTAAGATGCTGTTAAATCTTCAATCAGTTCGAAGGTTTTAATTGATTAATATGTGTATGTAAAACCCCAAATTCCTTACAAGTCACTATCCTGAGAGAAAACACACTAACCTCTGTGTGAAAAAGTTGCCCCTTAGGTCTATTTTAAATCTTTTCCCTTTCACCTTAAACTTATGGCCCTCTCGTTTTGGACTCCCCTATCCAGGAAACATTGGCTATTCACCCTATCCATGCCCCTCATGATTTTTATTAACCTTCGCCTCTGATATTCCAGGGAAAATAACCCCAGTCCATTCACTCTCTCCGTATAGCTCAAACCTTCAAACCCTGGCAACGTCCTTGTAAATCTTTTCTGAACCCTTTAAAATTTCACAACATACTTCCTACAGCAGGGAGGCCAGAATTGAATGAAGTGTTCCAAATGTGGCCTAACCAATGTTCTGTACAGCCGCAACAAATTTACTGTTGCCACTCTGGATACTTGGATTGAGGCTTCACCAAAAAGCAATGCAGTAGTGAGCTGACAGCCTGTTATTTTGGGTGGTCATTGAGAGATAAATATTGTTCAGGGCAATTTCTTTGTCAAAATAGCCTTCTGGAATCTTCTATGTCTATTTGTCCCAGGAGATTGTTTGGGTTCTGGCTTAGTGACATCTTTAACACAATGGTTTGAGTTTGCACATGGGTTCTGGGATCCTAATGTTGGGAAGAAGAAGGGGTCTTGAGCCCATGCTTGCTGGGAGGCAGACTAGCAGAGCTTTATTTCATGAAGGTGACCTCCGAAATTGACCAGGCCTGTGCTCGCCTAGTCACAGGGACAACCATTCGAGAAACTGTGTTGACCCAGTGGGAGCGGTGATGGCTGCTGCAGTGGGTCAGAGATTTCGAGGCTGGCTCAAAATGGTGGCGCTGTAGGATTTCTTAAAGTATTGAAACACTCCAGAGGGAGGAGAGACCATAGGTCAGAGAGAAAACTCCAAACATTAGACCATGGGACCATGGAAGATGTTTCTTCTGCTTGTAATACCAACAACTTGCGGGACGAAGACCATCTCCACTAAGCCAATAGCCTGTGCCCCTCAGCTTTGGGCTAGTTGCCTTTGCCAACAAAGCTGGAAGTTTACCCTACATTGAGGCTTTAATTATAGATACTATCCCCTCTCTCCTTCAGGCAAGCAGCATTCCTACCTATACTGGACGTCTATCCCAGATGGCAGGAATGCATCAGGGGTCCATCTTCTACTAAATGGTTACCACTGCTGCTTCTCAGCACCAGGGGCATGGTGTCAATTCCAGCCTCAAATGACAATCCATGTGGAATTTCTACATTCTCCCTGTGTCTGCGTGGGTTTCCTCTGGGTGCTCTGGTTTCCTCCCATAATCGAAAGATGTGCAGGATAGGTGGATTGGCCATGCTAAATTGCCCAAAGTGTCCAGGGATGTGCAAGCGAGGTGGATTAGTTATGGGATATGCAATGCTAAAAGGATAGGGTGGGGATTTCCGGTCCGGGTGAAATGCTGTACGGAGGGTCAGTGTGAACTCGATGGGCCGAGTAGCCTGCTTCCACACTGCAGGGATTCTATGCCTCTGTTGTAACAACTACCAAATCTGCTACCACAAGGCCAATGGGCGAAAGGTTCCATCCAGCACACTCTCACAGCAGCACTTGGACATCAGTCTGGCGGGCTCTGGTTTAGTGCTGGAGTGGGACTAGAATCTGCAACCAATGCTCCCAGAGGTCAATGTTCCATCCACTGAGCCATGGCTGACACATATGCCCTTGCTGTGATCTTTAGGTATTTGTTTCAGGGAGGAATGGCATGGTGTGGATATCTTGAATGTCACTCATTTTTTAGTAGATATTAGCATGGAATTGTTAATATCCAGCTAATAGTGCTGCACTTCAGGAATTGAGAACGTTTGCATAATTCTTTCATTATTTAAGCAAATGCTGCATGGCCATTGTCATATTTGAAATGAGTTAGAAACTGCCAGATGCCCCTCCCAAGCTTATAACACTTGCCGTGCCATCTCTCATTACTCACACATATATCCCTAAATATTATTTTGTCAAGGAAATCTAATTTGAATGAATCAATCCTAATTACTTCCACCATCTCGGTTCTGAATTTTTTTTTGATTTGTCCAATTAAGCCTTGATTCTATAGCTTCATTTTGATTTGCCTTTCCTCTTCTGCATCAAATGCAGACCAGTGATGAGCTTTCACTGTTCTAGGTTATGTTGAAGCAACTTAACAAGCTCAGTATCATAAGGTCCCTTTGGAATCCTAAAGAAAAATCATCACATCACCCTTCAACCTTATCTTTTCCAGTGAGATATGCTCAGTCCCACTGATATATAATTGCTCCTGATAATTCAATATAATTGCACATCATAATTTCACTCCACCCTTACAACCATTCCGATTGCTCTGTGCTGTATCTACAAAATCGTGAGGGGTATAGACAAGGTGGATAGCAAGAAGCTTTTTCCCAGAGTGGGGGACTCAATTACTAGGGCTTGTGAGTTCAAAGTGAGAGGAGGAAAGTTTAAGAGAGATATGCGAGGAAAGTTCTTTACACAGACGGTGATGGGTGCCTGGAACGCGTTGCCAGCGGAGGTGGTAGACGCAGACACGACAGTGTCTTTTAAGATGTATCTGGTCAGGTACATGAATGGGCAGGGAGCAAAGGGGTACAGACCCTTAGAAAATAGGTAACAAAGTGTGGGGCTGGATGAATACAGCGGGCCAAGCAGCATCTTAGGAGCTGCTTGGCCTGCTGTGTTCATCCAGCCCCACGCTTTGTTATCTTGGATTCTCCAGCATCTGCAGTTCCCATTATCTTAGAAAATAGGTGACAGGTTTAGACAGAGGATCTGGATCAGCGCAGGCTTGGAGGGCCAAAGGGCCTGTTCCTGTGCTGTAGGTTTCTTTGTTCTTTCTCAGAGCTGCAATGGCACCCAGAATTGTACACTATATCCTAAGTGTGTTTATACTGAGGAATTGTAAACTTTTGGGAATGATTCAATATTTGAGCTTAATTTTGACCGTTAGGTACATTTTGAAAATCTGTCATACATTAGTCATTGCCTCGTGCATACTTCTGATGGAGAGTCATAGTGTCATATAGCATGGAAACAGACCCTTTGGTCCGACTCGTCCATGCCGACCAGATATTCTACACTAATCTCGTCCCATTTGCCAGCATTTGGCCCATATCCTTCTGAAACCTTCCTCTTCATATTTCCTTCCAGATGCTTTATAAATGTTGTAATTGTACTAACTCTCATCTTAAACCTATGTCCTCTAGTTTTGTACTCCCCTGTTCTGGGGAAAAGACCGTGACTATTCACTCTATCCATGCCCCTCATGATTTTATAAACCTCTATAAGGTCACCCCTCAGCCTCCGATGCTGCAGGAAAAATAGCCCCAGCCTATTCAACCTCTCCCTATAGCTCAAACCCTCCAACCATGGCGACATCCTTGTAAATCTTTTCTGCAACTTTTCAAGTTGCACAACATTTTTCCTATATCTGGGAGACCAGAATTGAATCTTCAATGCACTGTCAAATCAAGACTGCCACATTTTCATTGTGTTTAAGCACTATTCTTTCCTTTGAAATTTTGTTATCCGCGTGAAACCTCCTTCAACAGGCACCATGCAAGCCCATGACCTCTGATATCCAGAAACACAACAACAAGGGCAGCAGATACATGGGAACACTGCTGCCTGCAAGTTCCCCTCTAAGGCGCACACCATCCTCACTTGGAAATATATTACCATTCCTTCACTGTTGCTGGGGCAAAAGTCTGGAACTCCCTCCTTAACAGCATAGTCAAGTTGCCTACACCACTTTGGCAGTTCGAAAATGTAGCTCACCACCATTATCTTCAGAATGAGTAGGGGTCGTCAATTAGTTCTGCCCTCACCAGTAATGCCCACATCCCATGAACGAACTGAAACAAATACTTTTCAATTACTCATATTTAATTTTACCTGCTACCTACATGTTCAATTCGTCATATACTTTACACCCTTCTGAAGAATGGTCAGTTGACTCTGTCAGCCTTAACTCAGTTTCTTCTTCACGGATGCTGCTGGAGCTGCTGTGCTTCTCTAGCAATTTCTGTTTTTGACTCAGACTTTCTGCATCTGCAGCTTTTTGGTTTTACTACAAGTTGCTATTGGCCTCCCCATCCCACGATTGGTAGCTTCCCCAATTTAACTTTCTGCAACCAGGATATTAGCTGTTTTAGAAGCAAGCTGCCTTTCAGGTGTTTATTTCAGAGTGTGATTTCCTTACAAGGGCTTTCAGAATTAGCTCTGTTCAGCTATTTCAATTATCAGCAAGAGATTTATTGTATATGTTAATGACGAGTTGGGTACCAGGATAGTGAGCATACTCTTGAACAAAATGAACTAAGTGAATGAGCAGCATGTGACAGAGAGTAAAGGGATTGGAAGTTTCTGCTGGTACAATAATTCAAATAGAAATGACGTTATTTACCACAATGTCCTCAGGTAATATCTTTTCAACTCATGCAATAACAGTGAAACTATCCCACCGCACACATTTCGAACAGATTGCCTTGGCCCTCTGCTCCTCGATTTATACAATATGTTTCTTCCAATGCCCCATTTCTGTTTTGAAGTTATTACTAATTTCTCTGGAAGGTGCAGGTTGTGTTTCAAACTGGCAAAGTATAAATAAATCTTCTGTGGACTCACACTTGCCCCACAGCACTAGTTCTCACTGACTGAACGATACAGCTGCATGAGACGATTCACAAAGAAGTCAGAGATATTGGTCACGACAATTTTACACACGTCACCTAAGGAGTGTTTAAATAGGGGAGGATGCAGATGAGTTCTGCCGTCATTTCAGTGTGAATCAGAAGCCCCATCATAAAGTGCATTGACAATGCAATTAACCACTTTAAGTCACATCTCCAACATTCATCCCTGAGTAATAAAAAACACAGATAATTGAAAGCACCCCCAATTTTGGGCTTGTACATATTTATAGATTCATTGATCCATACAGCATAGAAAAGGTCAACGGAGTCTGCACTAACATAGCTACCACAAAAAGCACTCTAATCCCAATTTCCTGCACTTGTCCCATATCCGTGAATGTTACGATATTTTGAAATACTCATCCAAATATTGTTTTAGAGGTTTTTAGGTTTCCAGCCTCCACTAGGCAGTGCACTCCAGATTCCCACCAGCCACTGAGTGAAAAAGATATTAGCTGTTTTAGCAGCAAGCTGCTTTTCAGGTGTTTATTTCAGAGTGTGATTTCCTTACAAGGGCTTTCAGAATCAGCTCTATTCAGCTATTTCAATTATCAGCAAGAGATTTATTGTATATGTTAATGACGAGTTGGGTGTGCCAGGATAGTGAGCATACTCTTGAACAAAATGAGCGATATGAATGAGCAGCACGTGAGAGAGAAATATGGTACAGCAATTTCCTGGCATTGAAATACCAGGCATGAGACTGGTTTTATTCACCAAGGAAATATAAACAGCCAAACAAATTGTACCAAATGGCCTGCTGTTGATCCTATTTCTGATGGTCTTATGGCAGTGCAAAGCATGAGGAGGAGCAGCTTGATTTCATTAACCGTAATAGAATCTAAACACTGCCTTCTTCAGAATATTGTTAAGTCATTCAAGAGACATACAGAAGACGACTCAAATACCTTCATTGTCTGTAAATTAAGGGAAAAATCTCTAAGCAACTTCAATTCTAGTAATATATTTGAACCCTGAATACCAGATAAAGAATCAATCAAAGATTACATTGAGTAAAGATTAAATCCTGAAGAAGAGCTATACCTGACTTGCAATGTTAAATCTGTTTCTCTCTCCATTGATGCTGCCAGACCTGCTGAGTTTCTTCGGCATTCCCTTAGTTTGTTTCGGATTTCCAGCATACTCAGTGTTTGCATCACCTGGAGAGCGGTGAGCCTGTGGAATTCATTAGCACAGGAAGTAGTTGATGCCAAAATATTGAATGTATTCAAGAGGTGGCTAGATATGTCACTTTGGGCAAACGGGATCAAAGGTTATGGGGAGAAAGCAGGATTGGGCTATTGAGTTGGATGATCAGCCGTGATCATGATGAATGGTGGAGCAAGATCAAGGGGCCGAATGGCCACCTCCTGCTCCTATCTTCTTTGTTTCTATGCTTCTATGAGTACTTGAATCCCTGCTATTAATAAATAGTAATGATTTAGATGTGAGAAATACATGTCATATCTCCATGCTTGCAGATGACATAAAGCTGGATGGGAGGCTGAACTGTGAGAAGGATGTAGAGATGCTTCAAAGTGATTTGGACAAGTTGAGTGAGTGGGAAAATGCATGGCAGGTGAAGTATAATGTGGGTGAACGTGATGTTATTCACTTTGATAGCAAAAACTGGAAAGCAGCTTATTATCTAAATGGCGAATAGTTTGGGAAGTGGTGAGCGTTACAACAGACGTTGAAGAAGGTAAATGGTTTACGTATCATCTTCCGACACTTTTGCCATCTACAATCCGACCCCACCACCAAAGACATTTATCCATCCCCACGCTTATCTGCTTTCCGGAGGGATCAGTCACCCCGGGACTCCCTTGTCCACTCCACACTCCACTCCAACCCCGCCACACCCGGCACTTTTCCCTGCAACCGCAGGAAGTGCTACACTTGCCCCTATGAAGACTTTCCACATCAAGCGGAAGTTCACTGCACATCTGCCAATGTGGTATACTGCATCCACTGTACCCAGATTGGCCTCCTCTACATTGGGGAAACCAAGTGGAAGCTTGGGGACTGCGTTGCAAAACACCTACGCTCGGTTTGCAATAAACAACTGCACCTCCCAGTCTTGAACCATTTCAACTCCCCCCTCCCAATCCTCAGACGACATGTCCAACCATTGCAGGGCCTCCTGCAATGCCACAACGGTGCCACTCGAAGGCTGCAGGAACAGCAACTGATATTCCGCTTGGGATTCCTGCAGCCCAATGGTATCAATGTGGATTTCACGAGCTTCAAAATCTCCCCTCCCCCACCATATTCCGAAACCAGCCCTGCTCGTCCCCGCCTCCCTAATCTGTTCTGCCTCACACCTATCCCCTCCTCCCACCTCAAGCTGCACCTTGATTTCCTATCTACCAACCTCATCCTGCCTCCTTGACCTGTCTGTCCTCCCCGGACTGACCTATCCCGTCCCCACCTCCCCACCTATACTCTCCTCTTCACCTATCTTCTCCTCTATCCATCTTCGGTCTGCCTCCCTCCTCTCTCCCTATTTATTTCAGAACCCTCTCCCCATCCCCCTCTCTGATGAAGGGTCTAGACGCGAAACGTCAGCTTTTGTGCTCCTGAGATGCTGCTTGCCCTGCTGTGTTCATCCAGCTTCACACTTTGTTATCACCCAGACTGGTTCCTGGGATGGTGGAATTTGTGTGTGAAGAGAGACTGAACCAGTAAGGATTACATTAACTGGAATTTAGAGGAATAAGCTGTTCTTGTAGAAATCTGTAAAATTTTAACAGGGTACAAGCAAGAGTGATTTCTTGGAGAATGCAAAACCAGGGGTGCAATCTAAGGAAACTGAGATGAGGAGAAATTTCTTCACCCGAGAGTGGTTTAGCCTGTGGAATTCTCTGCCAAAGAAAGCAATTGAGGCCAAACCATTAAATATTTTCAAGTATAATTTAGATATTGTTCTTCGTGCTAAAGGGCTCAAAGGGTGTGGGTTCAAAGCAGGAGCAGCAGACTGAATCAGCTGATCAGCCATGATCATAATGAATAGTAGAGCAGGCTTGAAGGGCTGAATAGAACGTAGAAGATAGAACATTACTGCGCAGTTAAGGCCCTTCGGCTCTCGATGTTGTGCCGACCTGTGAAACCAATCTGAAGCCCATCTAACCGACACTATTCCATTATCATCCATATGTTTATCCAATGACCATTTAAATGCCCTTAAACTTGGTGAGTCTACTACTGTTGCAGGCAGGGCATTCCCTGCCCTTACTACTCTCTGATTAAGGAACTTACCTCTGACATCTGTCCTGTATCTATCACCCCCTCAATTTAAAGCTATGTCGCCTCGTGCTGGCCAGCATCATCCGAGGAAAAAGGCTCTCACTGTCCACCCTATCTAGTCCTCTGATCATCTTGTATGTCTCTATTAAGTCACCTCTTAACCTTCTTCTCTCTAACGAAAACAACCTCAAGTCCCTCGGCCTTTCCTCATAAGACCTTCCCTCCATACCAGGCAACATCCTGGTAAATCTCCAGCTGGGCTGAGAAATGGCAGATGCAGTTCAACCTGGATAAATGCGAAGTGATGCATTTTGGAAGGTCGAACTTAGATGCTGAATATAGGATTAAAGACAGGATTCTCGGCAGTGTGGAGGAACAGCGGGATCTTGGTGTTCAAGTGCATAGCTCCTTCAAAGTTGCCACCCAAGTGGATAAGGTTGTTAAGAAAGCATATGGTGTTTTGGCTTTCATTAACAGGGGGATCGAGTTGAAGAGCCGTGAGGTTATGCTGCAGCTCTACAAAAGCCTGGTGAGACCACACTTGGAATATTGTGTCCAGTTCTGGTCGCCCTATTATGGGAAAGATGTGGAGGCTTTGGAGAGGGTGCAAAGGAGGTTTGCCAGGATGCCGCCTGGACTGGGGAGCTTGTCTTACAAGGAGAGGTTGACTGAGCTTGGACTTTTCTCTCTGGAGAGAAGGAGGAAGAGAGATGACCTGATCGAGGTGTACAAGGTAATGAGAGGCATGGATAGAGTCAATAGCCAAGAGACTTTTCCCCAGGGCAGGATTGACTGCCACGAGGAGTCATAGTTTTAAGGTGTTAGGAGGAAGATATAGAGGAGACGTCAGAGGGAGGTTCTTCACCCAGAGAGTTGTGAGCGCATGGAATAGTTTACCAGTGGTAGTCGTGGAAGCGGAGTCATTAGTGACATTTAAGCGACTGCTGGACATGCACATGGACAGCAGTGAATTGAGGGGAAAGTAGGTTAGGTTATTTTATTTTTGGATTAGGATTATTCCACGGCACAACATCATGGGCTGAAGGGCCTGTACTGTGCTGTACTTTTCTATGTTCTATGCTAACGTGTCTGCATCTACCACCTCCACTGACAACGCGTTCCAGGCACCCACCACCCTCTGTGTAAAGAACTTTCCACGCACATCTCCCTTAAACTTTCCTCCTCTCACCTTGAACTCACGGCCCCTAGTAATTGAGTCCCCCACTCTGGGAAAAAGCTTCTTGCTATCCACCCTGTCTATACCCCTCTTGATTTCGTTGACCTCTTTTACTTGGGGGTCATTTATTAAATCTGCCTCATTACTCATTACCAGATCCAGGATAACCTGCTCCCTGGTTGGCTCTCTAACATATTGCTTTTGGAAACTATCCCTAATGCACTCTATGAATTTCTTGTCGTAGTTACCCTTTACAATTTTATTAACCCAATGAACGTGAGGATTAATGTCACCCACAATTATTGCTATTTTCTTTTTACATGTTCCTTTTATTCATTGATTTATAGCCTTTCCCACAGAGTCACTAATGTTTGGAGGTCTGTATACCACTCTGACCAATGTCTTCTTTCCCTTGATGTTTTGTGCCTCCCAATTGGACTCTACATTATCCAAGCCTACATCATCTCCCACAATCGCCCTCATTTCATTTCTTATTAACAGAGCTACTCCACCAACTTTTCCATCTCTCATGTCTCTTGGGAAGTTCCCAGTTTAAATTTCCTTGTAGCCATATTTCTGTAATGGCGACGAGATTGTGCTCATTTTCCTCAATTTGCACAGTCAGCTGATCTACCTTATTCCAAATTCTTCATGCATTACGACACAAAGCCTTTTGTTTGCTCCATTATTGAATTTCCCAACATGTTTATGGTTCCTTAGTACAATGTTGATATTTATGCATTCTGTCCCTTCCTTTTATTTTCTGCTAACAATGAACCCAACCACCAACCTGCAATCCTACCTTCTCCTTTACTTTTGACTTTATACTTTCCCATGCAGCTGAACCCAACCGTCCACTATTTCGTTTAAAGCCCTTCCTACAGCCCTGGTCATATGATTCACCAGGACTTTGGTCCCAGCATGATTCAGGTGAAGTTTGTCCCATTGAAACAGCTATCTCCTTCCCCAGTACTGATGCCAATGTCACTTAATGCCAATGCTTGATTTTACACACCTGAACTGGGGCTCTTGTGGTGCTGTCGTGGTATCCCTAACTCTGAGCCGGGAGGCCCAGGTTCAAGTCCTGCTTACTCCAGTAGTGTGTAATAACTTGTCTGAGCCAGTTGATTAGAAACTATCTGTAGCGCTGAAGTGAGGGCTTTTGTGGCACAGCAATAGTATCCGTAAGCTGTAGAACCAAGAGATCTGCATTCATAGTCCCAACTGCTCCAGATGTGTGTCTCTGAACAGGCTGATTAGAAAATATCTATGCACATGACCCACAGGAGGTTTAAAGAAGCTTTTTTTTAAAATTAAAATGTGAAAGCTAAAGCATTTGCCCTGTGAGTAAGGTTGTGTAATATGTGCAAAGGCGTGAAAAACTTTATAGCTCTAAGCACGGGAAGACATCAATTCAATTCCTTTGATCTTCTTAATTATTGAACGTCTGCTTCGATCAGCAATCTTTCTGTCACTTACTAAGTGAAGTATTTAGATCCTATTAAGTCCACTGTCAAAATTGTAGAAATGCTTAAGGCACTAGAAAAGTATTAGCACAGATGACATCGGAGTTAAGAAGATCAAAACCTATCCAGATCACTTTTTACTTTTTTTAAAAGCAGATAGAATTTTTTTTGTAAATTTTAGTTCCATTGGGCATTTGCCTTTTGTCATTCTCTGCCTTTCTTTTTACATTCAGACCAATCATCCGACCTGCCACTCATTTATCTGCAGTAATATTCTTTTTCCTTATGTTTGATGATGATTTTTCTAACTTCTTTAGTTAATCACGGGATGGTTGGTCCTCCCTGTCAGAATAAGTCCTTTTTGTAGGAACATAACATATACTGAAATGCAGCAATAAAAACTCACAGTGGGTGGTGTAACATAACAGCCATGATAGAAGACTGGCTGGCTGGCAGAAAATAGAGACCATGTATAAATGGATCTTTATTTGATTGGCAACAAACAGATCAGATCTAAGGTCTGTAGTCCTACCACATCCAGTTGTGAATGATGTTGGACAATTAAACAACCTATTGGAGGAGAAGGTACATGTTCACAGAAATAACCTGCTCAGTGATGCCCAGTTTGGACTCCGCCAGCACAATTCAGCTCCTGACCTCATTACTCCATGGCTCAAACAAGACCAAAAAAGCCTGAATCCTAGAGTTGAGGTGAGAGAGACAGCCCTTGATATCAAGGCTGCATTCGACCGACTGTGACATCAAGGAGCCCGAGCAAAACTGGAAGCAATGGGCAACAGGGACAAAGTCTCCACTAGCTGAGTCATACATGGCACATAAGAAGATGGTTGTGGTTGTTGGAGGTCAGTCATCTCAGCTCCAGGTTATCTCTGCAACAGTTCCTCAAGATAGTGTCCTTGGCCCAGCCATTTTCAGATGATTCTTTACTGACCTTCCCTCCATCGTAAGGTCAGAAGTTGGGATGTTCACTGATGATTACACAATGCTCTGCACCATTCACGACTCACAGACACTGAAGCACTCCATGTTCAAATGCAACAAGATCTGGACAATATCCAGGCTTGGGCTGACAAGTGGCAAGTTACGTTTGCAAGTTATATTCACATCAAACAATTGCCAGGCAATGACCATCGCCAATAAAATCATTGGCCCCTTGACATTCAATGGTGTTAGCATCTCTCAAACCCCATTTTCAACATCCTGAGGGTTACCATTGATTTGAAACTCAACTGGATTCGCCTTATAAATATAATAGCTACAAGAGCAGGTCAGAGATTGTGATTATTGCACCAAATAACTCACCTCCTTACTTTCCTAAACCTGTCCACCATCTTCAAGGCAGAAGGCAGGAGTGTGATAGAATACTCCCCTCTTGCCTGGATGGGTGCAGCTCCGACAACATTCAGGAAGCTTGATACCATTCAGGGCAAAGCATTCTTGATTGGCACCACATTCACAAGCACCCACTCCCTCCACCACTGTCATTATGTAGCAGTGCGTACTATTTACATGACGCACTGAAGAAATTGTTCGTTCTCCAGGCTTAGGAAGATTTATATTATGGGACCCAATAAACTGAGGAGCATGGTATCTCGCTGCGGAATAACTAAAGAGAGAGATCAGAAGAGCCAGGAGGAGACATGAGAAGTTGTTGGCGGATAGGATCAGGGTAAATCCTAAGGCTTTCTATAGGTATTTAAGGAATAAAAGAATGACAAAAGTAAGATTAGGCCCAATCAAGGATAGTAGTGGTAAGTTGTGAGTGGAGTCAGATGAGATAGGGGAAGCACTAAATGAATATTTTTCAACAGTATTCACTCTAGAAAACGACAATGTTGTCGAGGTGATAACTGAGATACAGGCTACTAGACTAGGTGGGATTGAGGTTCACAAGGAAGAGGTATTAGAAATCCTTCAGAGGGTGAAGATAGATAAGTCCCCTGGGCTGGAAGTGATTTATCCTCGGATCCTCTGGGAAGCCAGGGAGGAGATTGCCGAGCCTTTGGCATTGATCTTTAACTCGTCGTTGTCTACAGGAATAGTGCCAGATGACTGGAGGATAGCAAATGTGGCTCCCCTGTTCAAGAAGGGGAGTAGAGATAACCCTGGTAATTATAGACCAGTGAGCCTTACCTCAGTTGTTGGTAAAGTGTTGGAAAAGGTTATAAGGGATAGGATTTATAATCATCTAGAAAAGAATAAATTGATTAGGGATAGTCAGCGCGGTTTTGTGAAGGGAAGGTCGTGCCTCACAAACCTTATTGGGTTCTTTGAGAAGGTGACCAAACAGGTAGATGAGAGTAAACCGGTTGATGTGGTGTATATGGATTTCAGCAAGGCGTTCGATAAGGTTCCCCACAGTAGGTTATTGTACAAAGTGCGGAGGAATGGAATTGTGGAAGATATAGCAGTTTGGATCAGAAATTGGCTTGCTGAAAGAAGACAGAGGGTGGTGTTGATGGGAAATGTTCATCCTGGAGAGCAGTTACTAGTGGTGTACCGCAAGGGTCGGTGTTGGGTTCACTGCTGTTTGTCATTTTTATAAATGACCTGGATGAGGGCGTAGAAGGATGGGTTAGTAAATTTGCAGACGACACTAAGGTCGGTGGAGTTGTGGATAGTGACGAAGGATGCTATAGGTTGCAGAGAGACATAGATAAGCTGCAGAGCTGGGCTGAGAGGTGGCAAATGG
Source organism: Stegostoma tigrinum (assembly GCF_030684315.1). Lineage (NCBI taxonomy): Eukaryota > Metazoa > Chordata > Chondrichthyes > Orectolobiformes > Stegostomatidae > Stegostoma > Stegostoma tigrinum. The sequence continues at coordinate 13,344,577 of NC_081364.1, forward strand.
AGTTTAATGCAGACAAGTGTGAGGTAATGCACTTTGGTAGGAGTAACCAGAAGGCAAAGCACCGGGCTAATGGTAAGATTCTTGGTAGTGTAGATGAGCAGAGAGATCTCGGTGTCCATGTACACAGATCCTTGAAATTTGCCACCCAGGTTGACAGGGCTGTTAAGAAGGCATACAGTGTTTTAGCTTTGATTAATAGAGGGATTGAGTTCCGAACCAAGAGGTTATGCTGCAGCTGTACAAAACTCTGGTGCAGCCGCACTTGAAGTATTGCATACAGTTCTGGTCACCGCATTATAAGAAGGATGTGGAAGCTTTGGAAAGGGTGCAGAGGAGATTTACTAGGATGTTGCCTGGTATGGAGGGAAGGTCTTGCAAGGAAAGGGTGAGGGACTTGAGGCTGTTTTCATTAGAGAGAAGAAGGTTGAGAGGTGACTTAATTGAAACATATAAAATAATCAGAGGGTTAGATAGGGTGGATAGGGAGACCCTTTTTCCTAGGAAGGTGATGGCCAGCACGAGGGGGCATAGCTTTAAATTGAGGGGTGAAAGATATATGACAGATGTTGGAGGTAGTTTCTTTACTCAGAGAGTAGTAAGGGAATGGAACGCTTTGCCTGCAACGGTAGTAGATTCACCAACTTTAGGTACATTTCAGGCGTCATTGGATAAGCATATGGACGTACATGGAATAGTGTAGGTTAGATGGGCTTGAGATCGGTATGACAGATCGGCACAACATCAAGGGCCGAAGGGCCTGGAACTGTGCTGTAATGTTCTATGTTCTATATAATTCAACAGAGCGGATCTGCTTAAAGGCTTTGTTGCAACATTGAAAGTTGGAAATGGAAGACAATTGTTGGTTTAATTTGTCTGATGACAATGTGATTTAGCACTTGCTAGATAAAACGAAGCTTGATTTTCGTCACCGTGCAATAAAATTCTTAATCATTTTAATTACAGAAGGGACCTTGGGCCATGTGGCACAGAACCTGTTTCAATCATCCTCAAATTAGATCATTGCTGAATATGTCCTTATTTTTCAATTCAACAACCTCATGATAATTACCAAGTAGTTCTTTAACCAACAAGAAAGATCAATGGTCACTAATGAGTGCCTAAACGTATGTTTAAACTCGCTGCTGATAGGATTTGCATCTCAGTGGGTGCTTTTGGTTCACTCCTTGAATTAACTATCTGTGTATTATCAATTCCAATTTGGTGATTACCCTGTTGGAAAAGGGGCCAGGTGGTACTGGCTTAAGAATCCCTCTTACATCACTGGTGTCTGATACAGAATATGTCCACCATGGATAGAACGCGATAGCACAAAAATCTCCTCAGTCTGCCGATTGTAGGCAACTACCGAGAAAGCAGCTTCAGATCAGGTCCCAGAGAAAATGATACATTTCAAAACCTGCTCTATCTTCGGGAAAAGAGAGATGTTGCATTTATATCATGAGTTTCACAAGCCCAGCATACCTCAAAGTGCCTTGTGGCCAATTAAATGCATTTTGAGGTTTGACTGCCTGTCACAACGTGGAAGGTGCAGCAGCATCTTTGTACACAGCAAAATCCAGCCAACACTTCTGTGCAATAAATTACTACAGAAAGCCAACAAATCTGTTTCTCTATAAAAACCGAAAAAAAAACTGCAGATGCTGTAAACCAGGAACAAAAACAGAAGGTGCTGGAAAAGCTCAGCAGGTCTCGCAATCTGTGAAGAAAAACATCAGAGTTAACGTTTTGGCCCTGGTGACCCTTTCCTCAGAACATTCTGAGCACCATGTGTTATGTCATTTTGTGTGTTATGTTTTGCACCAGCTGCCTACGTGTGGACTACTTTATGCACTCACAGGATGTGGGTGTCTCTGGCTGGGTCAACATTTATTGCCCATTCCTAAATACCCAGAAGGCAATTAAGTGTCAACCACATTGCTGTGGTCTGGAGTCACATGTACATCAGACCAAGTAAGGATAACAGTTTCCTTCCCTAAGGGATATTAGTGAACCAGATGAGGTTTTTTTCCAAACAATTGACAATGGTTTCATGGTCATTGTTAGACCCTTAATTCCAAATGCTTAAGTGAATTCAAATTCCACCTTTTCTGCCATGGCTGGGTTTGAACCCTGATCCCCAGGACATTTGCTGAGTTTCTGAAGTAATAGTCTAATGATAATACAGCAGGCCATTGCCTCTATCATATTGAACAATTAGTCCCAGTCCACGTGCGAGTAAATCTTAAAATATTGTGTTACTGAAGCTAATTTTAATTAAAATGGTCCTGGTGCCTTTGTAAAGTGTCCTTGAATAGTCTGACAGCCTGGGCCAATGATGTGTATTCCAAATGGGAGCTGAATGTGTATTTGAAACTTCATCTGTCATTGAAGATTTTAGTGTTAGAGAGATCATAATATTTGATGTTTGTTCAGCAAATGACTTATGTTGTTTTATCTTGAGGAAGCTCATGAGACTGTTATTACTCTTGAGCTTTTTGCCTCTGGCCCCCATTACAAAGCCTAAGCGTTTAAGCTCTGAACCAGCCATCAATTCCTACATCTCATGTCTGAGTTGTTCATATTTTAGTTCCCCCATTTCCAGCCAAACTCTTTCCAATCCCTTATCGGCATCAACACAGGATTGTAATGTGTATGATTGCAACTTCCTGATCTTTCTTGAATATAACGTTTGCTCTCCATAGGGAACCATCACCAGCTTTCAGTTACAGTTTCCTGGAGGATGTTAATCCATGCTTGAAATTTTTTTGCTGTAATTAGAACATAGAACATTGAACAGTACAGCACAGTACAGGCCGTTTGGCCCACGATGTTGTGCTAAACTTTTACCCTAAACCTAATGTCTTTCTAAACTTCACCCCTACCTTATACTATCATCCATATGCTTATCCAATAGCCACTTAAGTGTTCCTAATGAAGCTGACTCCACTACCCTTTCCGGCAATAAATTTCACGGCCCTACCACTCTCTAAGTAAAGAAACTACCTCTGATGTCTCTCTTATATCTATCTCTAAAACTATGCTGCCTCGTAATAGCTACATCCACCCGAGGAAAAAGGGTAGGGGGATGGGTCCGGGTGGAGTGCTGTAAGGGTCAGTGTGGACTTGTTGGGCCAAAGGGCCTATTTCCACACTATAGGGATTCTATTCTATTTGATATCAAATCCAGTGGAAGCCTTATTCACACACGTTTCATTTTTCCAAAGCCCTAATGTTTCCAAGTTCCATTCTGGACAAACTTCCCATTTTTTAAAAACCACTAGTTGCACTTGTGTCCTGGGACAAGGGTAGAGGAGTACTCACAGCACTTTGACTTTCTAATATAAACCCATCTGTTTCCATTTTGATTCTGTGAGGGTCCAGCTCCCCTTTTCTTCACACTGACATGTGTCTCTTGTGCATACAGGTTCAATCTGTTAGTATGAAGGCAGCATAGATTCAACTATAAAGTGGTTTGATTAAGGTCTCCATGACCTGAGACATTTTACATCTGTCTAAGAGGGCACAAGGGACACTTGTTCAATGTCTCTTCCAAAAGATAGTGCCTCAGGCAGTAGGAAGAAATTCCTCCTCATCACGGACAAAACGGCTTATCTCTTTTTCTGAGTCTGTCCCTGGTCTCTACCACCCAGCCAGCGAAACTTCCTTCCTGTGTCTACCTCCCCAAGAATTTTGTGTGCTTCAATTAGTTTAGCTTTGATTCCTCTAAACGCTACAAATTATGGATGCAATTTTCTCAATTGCTCCTTATTGGGCTATCCTACCATTCCAAAGGTCAGTCTGGTGAATATTTGTTTTATTTTCTCTCAGGTAAGTATATTCTTTCTTTGTGAAGGAGACCAAAATGAGATATACTATTTCAGTTCCAATTTCACCAAAGGCAGGAGCTAACTTGACATTCACATCTCCTCTGGGCACATCTTTTTATTTTCTTATTTGTTCACTTCTTTTGGTCATGCATCATGAAAGCTTTTGTCATTTAATACTTCCTATCCTTCCTTCAATCACACTGTGACCCTGTTATTTCATTCTTCCTATCATCAACATCTCACTTACTCAAAACTGACTACATTTCTAACTTTTCTCCTTCTGATGAAAGAAACATTACACTTTTCTCTCCTTGGCAGCACCTGATGAGTATTTCTCAAGTAAAACAACATACTTCAGTTGTTGAAGATCTGAAACAAACACAGAAATTGCTAGCAAGCCTAGCAGCAGAGTTTATGGTACGAGCCTGATGACCCTGCGTGAGGGTTTTCTACGGCACATCAAGATATGAGTCCCAGTGTAAGAAGTATTTTCATTTAGGTCAAATGCTTTAAGCCTGGTAGGGAACTGGTTAGCTTAGTTGGCTAGCTTGTAATGCAGTACGATACAACCTAAGTGGGGTCAATTCTCACACCAACTGAGGTTAAAATGAAGTAACTTCCTTTCCAATATCTCCTTCACCTGAGACATAGTGAATTTTTTTTTTAAATTTCCATGATACACTTTATTCATGAAAATATCATTTTATATATTATATACATATAGTCACTGAAGCAGTTTAGAGCATAGGAGCATAAGAACTAAAAGCAGGAGTAGGCCATCTGGCCCCTCAAGCTGCCCTGCCATTTAATAAGATCATGGCTGATCTTTTTGAGACTCAGCTCCACTTACCCACCTGCTCACCATAACCCTTAATTCCTTTATTGTTCAAAAATTTATCTAGCCTTGCCTTAAAAACATTCAGCGAGGTAGCTTCAACTGCTTCACTGGGCAGGGAATTCCACAGATTAATAACCCCTTGGGTGAAGAAGTTCCTCCGGATCTCAGTCCTGCATCTGCTTCCCTTTATTTTGAGGCAATGCCCTCCAGTCCTAGTTTCACCTGCTACCTCCCTGCCTCTACCTTATCTATTCCCTTCATAATCTCATATGTTTCTGTGAGATTGCCCCTCATCCTTCTGAATTCCATTGAGTATAATCCCAGACTACTCAGTCTCTCCTCATAATTCAACACTCTCAACTCTGGAATCAACCAAGTGAGTCTCCACTGCACCCCCTCCAGTGCTAGTATATCCCTTCTCAAGTAAGGAGATCAAAACTGCACACAGTACTCCAGGTGTGGCCTCACCAGGACCCTATACAGCTGCAGCATAGCCTCCCTGTTTTTAAATTCCATCCCTCGAGCAATGGCAGACAAAATTCCATTTGCTTTTTTAATTACCTGCTGTACCTGCAATCCTGCCTGGTGGCATCATTGTGGCACTGCAGGAGGCCCATGATGGACATGTCATCTAAAGAATGGGAGGGGGAGTGGAAATGGTTAGCGACTGGGAGGTGCAGTTGTTTGTTGCGAACTGAGCGGAGGTGTTCTGCAAAGCGGTCCCCAAGCCTACGCTTGGTTTCCCCAATGTAGAGGAAGCCACACCGGGTACAGTGGATGCAGTATACCACATTGGCAGATGTGCAGGTGAACCTCTGCTCAATGTGGAAAGTCATCTTGGGGCCTGGGATAGGGGTGAGGGAGGTGGTGTGGGGGCAAGTGTAGCATTTCCTGCGGTTGCAGGGAAAGGTGCCGGGTGTGGTGGGGTTGGAGGGCAGTGTGGAGCGAACAAGGGAGTCACAGAGAGAGTGGTCTCTCCGGAAGACAGACAGGGGTGGGGATGGAAAAATGTCTTGGGTGGTGGGGTCGGATTGTAGATGGCAGAAGTGTTGGAGGATGATGCGTTGTATCTGGAGGTTGGTGGGGTGGTGAGTGAGAACGAGGGGGATCCTCTTTGGGCGGTTGTGGCGGGGGTGGGGTGTGAGGGATGTGTTGCGGGAAATGTGGGAGACGCGGTCAAGGGCGTTCTCGATCACTGTGGGGGGAAACTTGCGGTCCTTGAAGAACTTGGACATCTGGGATGTGCAGGAGTGGAATGCCTCATCGTGGGAGCAGATGCGGCGGAGACGGAGGAATTGGGAATAGGGCATGGAATTTTTGCAGGAGGGTGGGTGGGAGGAGGTGTATTCTAGGTAGCTGTGGGAGTCGGTGGGCTTGAAATGGACATCAGTTACAAGCTGGTTGCCTGAGATGGAGACTGAGAGGTCCAGGAAGGTGAGGGGTGTGCTGGAGATGGCCCAGGTGAACTGAAGGTTGGGGTGGAAGGTGTTGGTGAAGTGGATGAACTGTTCGAGCACCTCTGGGGAGCAAGAGGCGGCGCCGATACAGTCATCAATGTAACGGAGGAAGAGGTGGGGTTTGGGGCCTTTGTAGGTGCGGAAGAGGGACTGTTCCACATGACCTACAAAGAGGCAGGCATATCTGGGGCCCATGCGGGTGCCCATGGCCACCCCCTTAGTCTGTAGGAAGTGGGAGGAATCGAAAGAGAAGTTGTTGAGGGTGAGGACGAGTTCGGCTAGGCGGATGAGGGTGTCAGTGGAGGGGGACTGGTCGGGCCTGCGGGACAGGAAGAAGCAGAGGGCCTTGAGGCCATCTGCATGCGGAATACAGGTGTATAGGGACTGGATGTCCATGGTGAAAATGAGGTGTTGGGGGCCAGGGAATTGGAAGTCCTGGAGGAGGTGGAGGGCGTGGGTGGTGTCACGGACGTAGGTAGGGAGTTCCTGGACCAAAGGGGAGAAAATGGAGTCCAGATAGGTGGAGATGAGTTCGGTGGGGCAGGAGCAGGCTGAGACGATGGGTCGACCAGGGCAGGCAGGTTTGTGGATTTTGGGAAGGAGATAGAAACGGGCCGTGTGGGGTTGGGGAACAATGAGGTTGGAGGCTGTGGGTGGGAGGTCCCCTGAGGTGATGAGGTCATGAATGGTGTTGGAGATGATGGTTTGGTGCTCGGGTGTGGGGTCATGATCGAGGGAGCGGTAGGAGGTGGTGTCGGAGAGTTGGCGTCTGGCCTCGGCGATGTAGAGGTCAGTGCGCCATACTACCACTGCGCACCCTTGTCTGCGGGTTTGATGGTGAGGTTGGGGTTGGAGCGGAGGGAGTGGCGGGCTGCCCGTTCTGCAGGGGAGAGGTTGGAGTGGGTGAGAGGGGTGGAGAGGTTGAGGCGGTTAATGTGGTCAAACTCTATCTTGGTGTGCATCTTGGAGAACAGAAGGTAGAGCACAGAGTCTGCATCATGAAGCTGTTCGGGATGAACCTCGACAGAAACCACTGCATCTTTCTCCAGGCTCCCCTGAGGAATAGTGACCTTCAAGGTAAACTGCCACCAGTCATCTTTCTCTCTCTTGAACGAGAGATCAGCCTTTGGTCTGGTAAGATAATGGCAACTCCACCTCTTAATCTTTTTGTGCTCTTCCTATATGAAGGTAAACATCTTAATTGGCTGTGTATTTAATGAAAATGCTAATGTTAGTGATCATTTTAGTTTTTTATGCTGATTTCGATCGATGCAATTTCACACTTTCCAGAGGAAATTCTTGTGATGTGAACTTACAAGACACTATTGGACTCCCATTGTTCTGACAGGGAAATCAGCAGTCGGTTCCATTTTACAAGATTAAAACAAAACTCTAGCAAATCCTGGAATCAGTTAAAGATTAGAAATGCTTCGTTGTTCTAGTGCTTCGTGCTTACTTATTTTCCCACACTCTGTTAAATAGTAAGGCCACAATAAAAGATGCTTTCAAACATTCATAGTAAAGATAGCAGCTTGCACTTTATCTATTTCTATGGGGCACAGACACATACCTCCTTCTCAAGGGTAATTAGGGTTGCTCAATTAATACTGACCCAGCCAGTGACACCCAAATCTTGCTAAAAACACATTATTTTAAAAATTCTTTGACTTCATGGCATCTACAGCCCCTGCATGATCAATCTACGTGTACAAGACCTGACAGCATTATCAATGAGTTAAGGGGCGAGCTAATAACAAGTTGTTAGAAATCTGCTCAGTGACGACAATATGTACTGTCCGTACGATGCACTACAGTAGCTTCCCAAGGCTCCTTAGACAAAACCTTCCAAAGCCATCATCTCTATCCATGAGATGAAGATGGGCTGCACATGTATGGGATCACCTCCACTGGCAGGATCCCCTCCAAGTAACACATCATCCTGAATTGAAACCACAACGTTGCTCCTTCATGGTTGTTGGGTCCAAAACCTGGAGCTCCTTCCCTCACTGCATCGTCGGTGCCTCACACAATTCGGACTGCAGGAGTTTCTAGAAAATAGCTCACCAAGATGGGCAACAAGTGCTGGTTTTGCCAGCAATGCACATTTCCTATGAACATTTTAGTTTTAGAAAGCCACCTCATGGATAAGAGCATTCAGAGGTAATGGCTGAGATAGAAGCATCTCATGGCATGGGGTTACTAAATGGAGAATGGATGCAGAAATGCATAAATATCAAGTACGGGCTGCTTCTGAAACTTAATGGGTGCAGCAGGTGATACAATGAGGCACTTGTGATCACACAAAAGAGGGACATTGAGGTGAATCAGGCTCAATGTACCTACTGCTCATCTACTCGGAGCTTTGCTGGTCTTATTTGTCTTTAATCCGTCTTAAATGACTTTCATTCTCTCCTCCCAAAATCAGTTGGCTCCTCCAAAGTACATTTACTATACTGGCCATTTGTAGCAGAGTTTAGATCACATTACCACTCCAGTGCTTTTTTTTAATCATGGAATGTGAGCATGACCAACATTTAGAGTCATAGAAGACCATAGCATAGAAAAAGGCCCTTCCGCCCACTGAACGTGCATCAGTCAAAAACAACCATCTTACCATTCTAAGATAAGAAAGTGTGGAGCTGGATGAACACAGCAGGCCAAGCAGCATCTTAGGAGCACAAAAGCTGACGCTTCGGTCAATCGGGAAGGACCTAGGCCTGAAACGTCAGCTTTTGTGCTCCTAAGATGCTGCTTGGCCTGCTGTGTTCATCCAGCTCCATACTTTGTTATCTCGGATTCTCCAGCATCTGCAGTTCCCATTATCTCATATCGTACATAATGCTGTTAGGAAAAGAATTGAAGGAACAGAAAAGAAATGGTTTTATAATTCCAAAACAGGATGGTATGAGAGGAAATAAATTGTGGTCTTTTCCTTCTAGGTAGTAAAAGTTGTGGGTTTAGAAGGTTAGATTAAAGAAATCTCGGCAGGTTTCAACAGTACATCTTGTAGATGTTGTGAAGTTTCCTTTTGCCAGATGACCATTCAAAATGGCCACTTTCTTCGACTTGAGCCATCTGCCAGATTCAGATGAACACTTGCGCCATGAGGGCACACTGAACTGTAATGTAATTGTGGTTATTTGTCCCATGTTCATATTGCTTTTCATCTTCTTGTTCGTCTCAAATGGTTTCATTATCAGGAAGTATCCCAGAAGTCTCCAGTTCTATTTCCATCTCCAATCCTTGTCTTATGCGAAGTTGAACAAAATGTGGTACACCAGCATAATTTTGGTCACTGTAACTGACGAGCATCGAGTGGTGTGCCTTGGACCCTGAAACCCATTGTCAATCCTTTGCTTAAATGTCACGCATGCTGATCAAGTGATTCTCACTTGGAGGACGAGGTCAGCAAATACATGGGAACATCATTACCTGCATGTTCCTCTCCAAGCCACTGTCTCTCATGTGTTTCAATAGTGGGGTTCCCTCAGTTGTCATGAGTCAAGTTTGAAGTTAGGCCTGCTTCCAGGTATTAACAAGGTCAGGTATCTTAGACTGGTGCAGGCTGAAAGCATCTTGGTCACTCCCACACAGGTTAATACATCTTCTCTTGTGACTCTCCGGGTGTTAATGGAATAAAATCTCATGCAGGCAACTGATCGATATTCCAGATCATCTGCTTTTCTTCAGATCACCACACATGTGCAGTTGATGACAGCCTGTACCTGCAGAAAGCCAGAGAGATGGACCCTGCCACCTCCTCGTTCTGGCTCTTTTCATGGTACAAAATGTTGGCAGCATGGAAAATAGAAACTGCCGTTCACACATAGGTAAGGCTGACTGAGAAACCCTCAGGAGGTCTCCAGGGGTGGAATGGAAGGAATCAGATCGAGAGGGTGGATGGCTTCCATCTTGAAATGTATCACATGGCCACCTGGCACTTTAGGGGTGACTCCTTCTTAGGAAGGTGTGAATACCTGTGACCACCCAACATGTCAACTCGGTTCTTTAAGAGTGCTACACATCAGAGAGGGCAAGAAAAGCTGAGTCTTGAAATTTAAACCTTATAGCATGGGTAGTGTCCCCATAACCCAGAACCCTAGCCAGGCATTTCCAACACTGTCCGTCCCATTACATCATCACCGATCTGATTGTATTCTGTAGCTGAATTCCTTTGAAGAGTGTGCATGTTGCCCTCTCCCCTATCTATCCCAGCTATTCAAGATGCACTGTAGCAATATACTGAGGCTTCATCACTGAACATCACCTAGAAAGATGGAGGCCCAAGAAATAATAGAATCCCTGCAGTGTGGAAACAGCCCACTTTGCCCACTGAGTCCACACAGACCCTCTGAAGAGCATCCCACTCAGACCTGCATATCCCTGGACACAATGAGCAATTTAGCATGGTCAATCCGCCCAACTTGCACATTTTTGGATTGTGGGAGGAAACCAGGGCATCTGGAGGAAACCCACACAGACATGGAGGAACGTACAAACTCCACACAGACAGCCACCCTAGGTTGGAATCAAACCCAGGTCCCTGGCACTCTGAGACAGTAGTGCTAAACGTACTGCTCCCCCCTTCTAGCACCACACAGCATCCTTACAGGAAACAATATTAAATTTTCTTCACTGCTGCCAGTCCTAAATCCTTGAGTTGCCTTCTGAATTGCACAGTGGATATTCTTATCCATCTTGGACTGCACCACTTCATGAAGGCAGTTCAACACAACCTTCTTGAGTGCAATTAAGGACAGGGACCAAATATTGACTGAGACAGTGATCTCACATGCCATGAATCTTTTTTTTAACAAGTTAATTCAAAAGCTTTTGAAGTCCTGTATCAAGAGCCTTCAGCAAACCATTTGCCAGAGGAAACTGGGAACACAGCTGGGAGTACTGAACACTTATTTGGAGCTGGCAATCTAACTAAGGAGCTCAGGTGTGTAGGCTAGGTAGATTAGCCACGGGAAATACAGGATTTCAGGGATTAGGTAAGGGGTGTGGTTCTGGATGGGATGCTCTTCAGAGGGTCTGTGTGGACTCAGTGGGCCAAGTGGGCTGTTTCCACACTGCAGGGATTCTATTATTTCTTGGGCCTCCATCTTTCTAGGTGACGTTCAGTGATGAAGCCTCAATATACTGCTACAGTGCATCTTGAATAGCTGGGATAGATAGGGGAGAGGTCGACTTGTATGGTTTTCAAAGGAATTTTTCAAAGGGTCAGTCTGGACGCAATGAGCTGAATGCCTTGATGCTACGCTGTAGTGATTCTGTTCACTCACTAAGGGAAACAGTTTTTCTGCCGGCTTCGAAAATCCATCTTTGATCCGCACACCACCCGCCCCCACCCCCCCCCCCCCCGCCTCCCTATTTATTGCAGAACCCTCTCCCACTCCCGCTTTTCTGATGAAGGGTCTAGGCCTGAAACATCAGCTTTTGTGCTCCTGAGATGCTGCTTGGCCTGCTGTGTTCATCCAGCCCCACACTTTGTTATCTTGGATTCTCCAGCATCTGCAGTTCTTACTATCTCTGAATATGGTACCTATCACTGGGAGTCAGAAGTGATGTGGAGGTGTTGGTGTTGGACTGGGGCACACAAAGTCAGAAGTCACACAACACCAAGTTATAGGCCAACAGGTTTATTTGAAATCGCAAGCTTTTGGGGCACTGCTTCTTCGTCAGTGTTCCAAAAGCTTGTGATTTCAAATAAACCTGTTGGACTATAACCTGGTGTTGTGTGACTTCTGACCGTAGGAGACAGAAGCTGTGTGTACAATAAGCCTCTTTCATATAAGTCATCTCAAACATTTTTCCCGAACGAAAACATCCAGCTTTGTGATAGTTTAAATTCTATGTCTAAAAATGGTCTTAAATTCAGATGTTTGAGTCCTGCAATATCTAAATTGTCATGCTGCAAAAGCTGGTCTACACAATTCTGAGACTCTGAGTATACAAGTGCCACCTATTTCAGTTACCTAATATAAAAAGCAAACAAATGCTGTGCATCATGGTGTGATACTGCCTTTATTAATATTCTGTAGCCCCAGCCATAGAAGTGTGATAAAGCATTAAATGAGAAATGATTTTCAGTCCAATAAGCCAATGTTTGACAGCTCCTGTATAATTTGCACCATCACGTCCTCTGCCTGTCTCAGGATATTGGATAAATAGTCTCTGGTCACACACATCGATGGACAAAACTCACTACAAAATCACCATCGAGCCATCAGATTTTGAGAAATGTCATGCTGTTGAAATGTCACGAGAAGTGTATTGAGAAATCGTAATGGGCCCACTTTTCTTCCTCAGTTATATAAATGATTTAGATGAGAATGTAGGAAACATAGTATGTTTGAAAATGACACCAAAATTGGAGATAGTGGACAATGAAGAAGATTATCTAAGATTATAAGCAGATCTTGATCAATTGGGTCAATGGGCTGAGGGGTGGCAGATGGAGTTTAAAGTATTGCATTTTGGTGAAATAAACAAGGGCAGGATTATACAATTAATGGAGGGTACCGTTGCAGAACAGAGAGACCTAGGTACAATTCAGTGTCCTTTAAATTTACATTCCCCAATTTCCATGTATTTCCTCTGATCAATTTAGTTCTAAGCCCGTAACTCAAATAAAAGTGTTGTTCTTAATTATCCAAACCTTATGGTCTGAGATGATGAATCAGTATTTTTTCCAGCTTAGTAAAGCTTGGTCAATCACCTCAGACGCATTGAACTGGAATGAGTGGTAGCAATCATACTATTCCTGAGAGATTGCCCACAAGAGAAGGCTGTGTCTTTTTTTTTAATTCACTCATAGGACATGGCTATTGCTGGCTAGCCAACATTTATTTACTGCTCCTAGTCCCCTTGAGAAGATGGTGGAGAGTTGCCTTCTTGAGCCAGTCTATGTGCTGGAGGTAGACTCACAATGTTATAGAACATAGAACATTACAGCACAGTACAAGCCCTTCGGCCCTCGATGTTGTGCCGACCTGTCATACCGATCTCCAGCCCATCTAACCTACACTATTCCATGTACGTCCATATGCTTATCCAATGATGACTTAAATGTACCTAAAGTTGGTGAATCTACTACCGTTGCAGGCAAAGCGTTCCACTCCCTTACCACTCTCTGAGTAAAGAAACTACCTCTGACATCTGTCCTATATCTTTCACCCCTCAATTTAAAGCTATGCCCCCTCGTGCTCGCCGTCACCATCCTAGGAAAAAGGCTCTCCTTATCCACCCTATTTAAACCTCTGATTATTTTATATGTTTCAATTAAGTCACCTCTCAACCTTCTTCTCTCTAATGAAAACAGCCTCAAGTCTCTCAGCCTTTCCTCGTAAGACCTTCCCTCCATACCAGGCAACATCCTAGTAAATCTCCTCTGCACCCTTTCCAAAGCTTCCACATCCTATGTTATTAGAGAGAGGATTTTGGCTCAACGACACTGACACTAACCCAATGTTATACGAGCACATAGGTAACTTGGTTTGATCCCTGGGTGGTGATTAGCTATGTGCCTTGAGTGGAAGGACATTAAGAATGCCTCTGACCTTGGCTGGAAGACTGAATTAATAACAGTGGCTGTGTTGGGGGAGGGTGGGTTGCATTGGATGTTTGTGACAGGTGAGGTGGGGTCAGTTGGGTGTATGTATTGTGGATGGTGGGGTGTGGTTGATGTCCACGTTAGCAAGGTGGGAGTAATTAGGTGTCAATGGAGGTTGGATGTCCAGGTGAAGCTGAGGCTGGGTATTTGGGACAGGTCATTTCTAGAGTTTGGGGCAGAGTTTGAGTAGGATATAGATTGGAAGTTAGAGCAGATTTTAATTCTTCCACCAATTCCTGTCAACTATTAAGCTCATTCAGTCAGGACCTTCTGAAGTCTTTGATTCTCACTCAAAGTTGAGCACTTTTTTCTTCTGGAGGATTTTAGATGCCTATTGGAAATTTAAACCTTATGGACAATTATCACATAATATGTGATTTGGGACTTCCTGGAGATGTTGATGCACATCCTTCAGTGTATCCTCAGACTTGGCCTTCCCAGAAACAGCATGATCTGGGTCAACGCAGCCAGATCCACAGACAGAAAGAATTCCTGACAGATGGTAGGGAAGGGAGGAATGTATAAAGATGGAAAATGAAGGTGGAAAATCTGAAAGAATGAGAAATGAGCATTGAAGTAAGATGGAAAGTTCTGCTGGAAATAGCTGTGCAATTATGTCGACAGGGTGAATTTTTTCTATTTGTTCTGGAGATGGCTATTCCTGCACATTTCTTCCATTTCCTCCCGCACCTCCATTTCCTACCTACTAACCTCATCCCGCCCTCTTGACCTGTCCGTCCTCCCCAGACTGACCTATCCCCTCCCTACCTCCCCACCCATACTTTCCTCTCCCTATCTTCTCCTCTATCCATCATCAATCCGCCTCCCCCTCCCTCCCTATTTATTTCAGAATCCTCTCCCCATCCTCCTCTCTGATGAAGGGTCTAGGCCCGAAGCGTCAGCTTTTATGCTCCTGAGATGCTGCTTGGCCTGCTGTGTTCATCCAGCCCCACACTTTGTTATCTTATTCCTGCACATGCCTTATTACCCTCAGATCTTAAACGGCCAGCCATGTAACATGGGGGTAGGCATTACCTTTAACTGATGCTGGCCCACAAGTGACCAGATTTGTTGATATAAATCTATGACTTTCAATAGTGAAATTTTTGTTCAAACTGGGATGCAGCCACAGGATGGCATTTGTTGCCAGCCCTCTTAGCAATGAGAAGGCAGCAGATTGATACCATCATCTGGTAGAAAGGAGTGCTCGTGTTTTTAGAAAGCAATTAAAAGATAAGCACAGTGGTGTAGGAATGGAGTCACATATAAGCCCAGACCTGGTAAGCATGGTAGATTTTGTTTCTTAAAAGAACAACAATGTCATAGGTGAGGCAAACACAATTAATCTTTTCATTTCTGCACATTTCATTGAATTAGTTTTTAGTCATATGTGCTCACATGAATACCGTGAAAAACTTAACGTTGCCACTTACAGTGCCATCTTAATACCAAGGTACCTAAGTACAGACTCGTGAGTATAAATTGCCAGGACAAAGATAATACAAAAAAGAAATAAGAAGTCCACCATCACAGATCTTCAAAAGTGAAAAATCATAGTAAAAAGGTTGTAGACTTGCTCGCCGAGCCGGTGTATTTGGTTGCAGACGTTTCATCACCCTGCTAGGTAACAGGGTCAGTGTGCCTGTGGTGAAGAGTTAGTATTCTGTCCCGCTTGTTACTTATATCCCTTGGTTTGCTGGGGTGGTTGGCATTCCCTCCGGTTCTGTTTTTCAGTGGTTTGTATATTGGGCCCAATTCAATGTGCTTGTGGATGGAGTTCCAGTTGGAAGGCCGTGGCCCCCAGGAATTCCCTGGCATGCCTCTGTTTGGCTTGTGCTATTATGGATGTCTGGCAGCAACTGTGGAGGAAGAAAGAGAGCTAACGTTTCGGGTCCGGTGACCCTGAAGTGTCACCGGACCCGAAGCATTAACTGTTTTCTCCTCCACAGATGCTGCCAGACCTGCTGAGCTTTTCCAGCAACTTTTTTTTTGCTCCTGATTCACAGCATCCACAGTTCTTTTGGTTTTTATTAGCTATTATGGATGCATTATCCCAGTTGAAGTTCTGTCCTTCTTTGTCCATGTGTATTGAGATCGGTGAGAATTGGTCGTGTCTCTTGGTGACTAATCAGTGTTCATATATCCTTCTTGGCACTTTTCCTCCAGTCTGACCTATTTAATATTTCTCACAGTCCTTGCATGGTATTCTGTGTATGACATGAGCTTTATTGGTTGTGGGTATGGGATCGTTTATGTTGATCAGTAGTTGTTGCAGGATGGTTGTTGGCTTGTGGCCTACCTTGATACCTAGGGGCCTGAGTGCTCTTCTGGTCATCTCTGATATGTCTCTGATGTTCAGTAAGGTGAGGAGTCTGCTGGCTGTGTTGTGATAATGGGAACTGCAGATGCTGGAGAATCCAAGATAACAAAGTGCGGAGCTGGATGAACACAGCAGGCCAAGCAGCATCTCAGGAGCACAAAAGCTTTTTAAGTATCCATTCCTTTCAAAAACTCCATATGAATGTTCCTGTGCTGCTTTGTGTAAGTGCGGGTTGCACTAATGTGTTGGGGCTCTTTTGAATAACGTCCTCCGTTTATGGATGTTGGGGTGGTTGCTGGGGTAATTAAGTATCTGCTCCATATGTTTGGCCTTTCTGTACAAGCTAGACTGGAATTCTCCATTGTTCTTACATTCTCCCAGTATGTCTACAAAGGGTAGTCAGTTACTGTTGACTTCTTCTTTTGTGAATTTTATTCCAGTGAGGATGTTGCTTATGTGTTCTTTACGAGGCAAGGTGGATTTCTTCTAGTTTTGTGCGTTCGATAATCGTGAAGGTCTCATCTACATAGTGGACCCACAGGTTGGGTTGTGTAGTCCATTCTAACCTTTGCATTACGGCTTCTGCAGTCAGCCCTGATATTGGGGATCCCATTGGTGTCCCGTTGATTTGTTTGAATATACCATCATTAAAGGTGAAGTAGGTTGAGGGGTACAGACCCAGCAGTTTCAGGGTGCTGTCCTTGTTCATACTGTTGATGTCATTGGGGTGCCTGCCTTCCTGATTCATTCAACAGTGTGGTAATTGTCTCTTTGGCTGGGACGATGTTTATGGATATAAATAGTGCTGTTACTTCAAAGGATATCATTGTCTTGACCTCTTCTATGCTGGTTTCCTTGGTGTTGAGGAATTCTTGGGGGAAGACGATGGAGTAGGTAGTGTTGTCCACTAAGTATTTCATTTCAGTTGTAGTTCTTTGGCTAGGCTATTTGTTAGCGTACCTGGTGGTGAGGCAATGCGTCTGTGGGGGACCCCTGGTTTGTGTTCTTTGGGGAGTCCATAGAAGCAGGGTGTATTGGATTCATCTGGCTTTATTTTGTGGTAGTCTGTCTTGCTGATATCTCCTGAATTGTGTAATTTCTTCTGGATTCCCCACGGAGAATGCACTAGTTGATGATAACTGACAGTTAACAATTGGTCAGAAAGATAAAAGAAGCATATGCAATGTCTAAAAAGATGGGAACTGATGAAGTATAGAAGGAATGTAGGAAAGTACTTAAACAAGGACCTAGAATTGCAAAAAGTCGTAATGAAAAGTTGCTAGCAAACAGGAATAAGGAGAATCCCGTGATAATGGGAACTGCAGATGCTGGAGAATCCAAGATAACAAAGTGTGGAGCTGGATGAACACAGCAGGCCAAGCAGCATCTCAGGAGCACAGATGCTGCTTGGCCTGCTGTGTTCATCCAGCTCCACACTTTGTTATCTAAGGAGAATCCCAAGGCTTTTTATAGATAAATAGAAAGCAAGAGGGTAACCAGAGAAAGTGTTGGCCCACTCAAGGACTAAGGAGGGAATGTATGTGTGAAGCCAGAAGAGGTAGGTGAGGTCCTAAACAAATACTTTGTATTAGTATTCACGAAAGAGAAGGAATTGGTGAAGGATGATCTCTGGGAAAGAAGAGTCGAGTTTCTAAGTCAAGTTGCTATTAAAAAAGAAGTGTTGTGTGTCTTAAAAACTATTAAGGCAGATAAGTTCATAGGTACCTGATGGGATCTATCCCAGAATATTGAGGGAGGCAAGAAAACAAATTGCTGGAGCGTTGACATACATCTTCATATCCTCTTTGGCTACACATGAGGTCCCAGGGGACTGGAGAAGAGCCAATGGCCTGTGAGTCTCAATTCAGTGTTAGAGAAATTATTGGAAAAGATTCTCAGGGGCAAGATCTAAATGTATTTAGAATCAATTGGACTTATTGGCATTAGATAGCATGGTTTTGAACAAGGGAGGTCATGCCTCACAACCTTTTTTGAGGAGATGACAAAGATGATTGATGAGGGAAAAGCAGTTGAAGTTGTTGACATGGACTTCAGTAAAGCCTTTGACAAGGTTCCTCATGGCAGACTGGTACAAAAGATGAAGTTGCATGGTATCAGGGGTGAAAATAAAGTTGCTGATAAAGCTCAGCAGGTCTGGCAGCATCTGCAACGGAAAACGATGTTAAAGTTTCGGGTCCGGTGACCCTTCCTCAGAACTAAATCAGGACGATCAGAGGATGAGCTGGCAAGATGGCTACAGAACTGGCCTGGTCATAGGAGTCAGAGGGTAGTGGTGGAGGAATGCTTTTCAGATTGGAACGCTGTGACCAATGGTGTACCACAGGAATCAGTGCTGGGGCCTCTGCTGTTTGTGATCAACATACATAATTTGGAGGAAAAGGTAGCTGGTCTAATTAGTAAGTGAGAAGATGATACAATGATTGATGGAGTTGCAGATAGTGTGAACAATTGTCAGAGGATGCAGCAGGATAGACATCAGTTGGAGACATGGGCAGATAAATAGCGGATGGAGTTTAATCCAGTTAAATGTGAGGTGATGCATTTTGGAAGGTCAAGTAAGGTGGAAATTTTACTGAGGAGTATTGACATGCAGAGGGATCTGGGTGTGCATGTCCACGGATCACTGAAGGTGGCAGCGCAGGTGTATAAGATAGTAAAAGAGGTTTATGGCACGCGTGCCTTCATTTGAAGGGGAATTGAGCATAAAGATAGACAGGTTATGCTGCAGCTTTATAGGCCTTTAGTTCAGCCACTCTTGGAACATTGTGTACAGTTCTGGTCACTACACTGCCAGAAGGATGTGGATGCTTTGGTGAGGTTGGAATTGTTTATCAGGGTGTTGCCCAGTATGGTGAATTTTAGCTGAGACATTGGGTTTATTTTTACTGGACTGCAGGAGGTTGAGGGGCGACCTAACAGAAGTTTATAAGATTGTGAGTGGCATGGGTAGAGTGGAAAGTATGAGGCTTTTTCCCAGGGTGGAGGGGTCAATTACTAGGGGACACAGGTTCAAAGTACAGGGGGGAAGTTTAAGAGAGATGTATGAGGCAAGTTTTTCACACAAAGTGGGGTGAGTGCCTGGAACGTGCTGCCAGAGGAGATGGTGGGAGCAGGCGCAATAGCAACTGGATGAATACATGAATGGGAAGAGAATAGAGGGATACGGATCCTGTAAGTAAAGACAGTTTGAGTGTGGAAGGGCAGAGTGTGTTGGTGCAGGCTTAGAGGGAGAGTGGCCTGTTCTTGTGCTGTATTGTTCTTTATGTTTTTTTTAATTCTTTGATGCTCAGCAGCTTTCAACCCAACCGCAGCTAGTGTCAGCTACTCTCACAAAAGTGTGAATTCCAGCTTTTTCAATGATTACATGATTTTGTGTACACCGCACAGTTCTACTTCTGACTTTTCAGTCACAAAAATAAGTCCTCATACTTATAAGTCCTCTTATGCTGCAGCTCTAACAAACCCTGGTGAGACCACACTTGGAATATTGTGTCCAGTTCTGGTCGCCCTATTATAGGAAAGATGTGGAGGCTTTGGAAAGGGTGCAAAGGAGGTTTGCCAGGATGCTGCCTGGACTGGAGGGCTTGTCTTACGAGGACAGGTTGACTGAGATCGGATTTTTCTCTCTGGAGAGAAGGAGGAAGAGAGATGACGTGAACGAGGTGTACAAGGTAATGAGAGGCATGGATAGAGTCGCTAGCAAGACGCTTTTCCCCCGGGCAGGATTGACTGCCACGAGGGGTCAGAGTTTTAAGGTGTTAGGAGGAAGGTATAGAGGAGATGTCAGAGGGAGGTTCTTCACCCAAAGAGTTGTGAGCGCATGGAATAGTTTACCAGTGGTAGTCGTGGAAGCGGAGTCATTAATGACATTTAAGCGACTGCTGGACATGCACATGGACCGCAGTGAATTGAGGGGAAAGTAGGTTAGGTTATTTTATTTTCGGATTAGGATTATTCCACGGCACAACATCGTGGGCCCAAGGGCCTGTACTGTGCTGTACTTTTCTATGTTCTACACATTCCCTGCAACACAGCACAATATAAACTTCAATTTTTCCCAGGCCACATTTTTAAAAAAAGTAACCTTTATAATTTAATCAAACATCAGTGTCATTTTTTCCGACAAATCTTATGCTTTTTCAGCATTTTTAATGCATGAAGATGCACAAAGGAAGCGACAGCTGTGATTCAGAGGTGTACCAATCTCAACAGGGATTTTTAAAATATGTGTTCTAGCCAAACAATGAAGAATTGGACTGGGTTTAACTTGAAGCTTGCAAAAGTGAAAATGGATAAAGGAAATGAATAGAAGTCAAAAATAAAAGAGATGAATTAAAGTTAGATAAAAATCAATAAAACAAAATGCAAGCTTGCAAGAAATGTACAGATGGTAGCACGACAGCAGAATCTTTTATTACAAATCTGAACTATACCAGTTCACTGGTGCTACATTTATCTTGTTCATTTATTTCTATTTAGGCTCAGAGGCCAATGGCTAAGTGTTTGTTTTGGAGTTGGGATGAGTAATGCAATCTTTGAGCGATAGGCTAATTGAGGCACCAGTGCTGGAGATAATCTTTCAGTCTTCCACAGATTCAGGGGATATGGCAGAAGACAGCAGAATTGTAAAAATTATGCCTCTGTTCAAGAACCATTGTAAGACCAGCTTTGGAACACCACAACCTGGAAGATCCCCTCCAAGCGACTCAACACCCTGAGTTGGTTATATATCACCACTTCATTATCAGTGGGTCAAAATCCTGGAATTCTCTCTCTAAGGGCATTGTGAATCACCCTACGGCATGACAGCTATAGTGGTTCAAGAAGACAGCTCACCATCACCTTCTCAAAGGAAACTAGGGATGGGCAATAAACGCTCGTCCAGCCAGCGACCCCCATGAGCGAATAAAAACAAACAATTGCTGGCTGGTCAATTTAGCCTCAGTGATGGGAATGCGTTTAGAAACAATTGTTCAGGACAGAATTAGTAGTCACACGGGAGAAGTTGGATTGAATCAATAATCCAGTTTGAATTTCAGAAGGGAAAATCATATTAAACTAGCTTGGTGGAGTTTATTGAAGAGCTAACAGAAAGGGTTGATGAAGGTAGCACCATTGATGTGGTTTACATGAGCTTTCAGAAGGCATCAATGGAATGTCATGCAACAGACTTGTGAGAAAAGCTAAAGCTTATGATATAAAAAGGACAGTACTAATGTGAGTGCAAGTTTGGCTCAGAAATTGAACACAGAAAGCATTGAACAATGGGTACTTTTCAGGCTGAAAAGTTTGAGGAGGAGCTGCCCAGGCATTGGTCTTGGCACCCTAGCTTTTCCTGATTATTTTAATGATCTAGACCTTGTTATGCAGTGTAAAGTTTAAATGTTTGCAGATGATAGGAAATGTGGAAGCATTGTAAACTGTGAGGAGAACAGTGTAGAACATCCAAATGGCACAGACAAGTTGCTAGAATGGGCAGATGGGTGGCAGATATATTTCAATGCAGAGAAATGTAAGATGATGAATTTTTGTAGGAAGGACTTGAGAGACTATAGAATATGTGGAGTATATATGTAGAGAGAATTCATGAGACACTAGTTAGACATCAGCTGGAGTATTGTGTACAGTCCTGGGTGCCACATTATAGGAAGAATGTGAACGCATCGGCGAGAGAACAGAAGCCTTTTACAAAAATGGTTCCAGGAGATCTGAGACGTTTTCAAAATCAGTTGCTATTTGGAATGGACAGGGACAATCTGTTCCAACTTGTAAAAGGATTTAGCATGCGAGGGCACAGATTTAAAGTGATTTACCAAAGAAGGAAATCTGAGATGAGAATGAGTAGTTTGGACCTGGAAAGTGCTGTCTGGAAATGTGGTTGGGCTAGATTCAATTCTGGCATTCAAGATTGTTTCTATTGAAACAATGTATACAGTCATGGGGAAAAGGCAGGAAAATGACCCAAGGTCACGATGTGCATCTGGTAGTGACATGATGTACTGAATGGCCTCCATCTGTGCTAGTAAAACCTCTGAAATTCTGTGAATGGCCAGTGTACATGCTCCCTGTTCTTATGAGTGCTAAAGGCTGCAGGGTCAACAGCTGGCTCACTTGTAATCATATCCAACACCCAAGGGAGGATCCATTGAAGTGGACAGGAACATAAGAATGAATGAAATAGGAAGGGCAGGAGGCCATTCAGCCCCTCAAACCTACCCTGCCATTCTGTAAGACCATGACTGATCTGTCTGGCCTCAATTTCTCTTGGCCTTCAAATCCTCAATATTTCAGAAACTTAACTATTTCCCCTATAAATACTTTCAGTGATTTAGCCTCTGCACTCTCTGGGATTGAGAATTTCAGATATTTACCACACGCTAACAGAGGAATTCCTTTTGCTTCTCAGTTTTAAATGAGCATCTTCTTTTTTGTAACTATGCCCCCTAGATTGAGTTTTCCCAACTAGGAGTGCATCTTCACAAAATCTATCCTGTCCAGCCCCCTCAGAATCTTAATGGTTTCAACAAGATCAGCTCTCATGTTTTTAAACTCCAATGACTAAAAGTCTAACTTGTTTAGCTGATCTTGATGTCGACACCTTCATCCCAGGAATCAGATGACTCAATCTATTTTCTACTACCACCAATGCCAATATATCCTTTCTTAAAAACAGGGATCAAAACTGTACACAATGCTCTAGGTGCAGTCTCATCGTAGCCCTGTATTAAGATTTCCCAGGATTTAAACTCCAAACATTCAGCAATAAAATCAAAGTTCGATTTGCCTTCATAATTACTTTCTGTGCTTGTGTGTTAACTTTTGTGGTTCACTCACAAGAACATCTTCTGTGCTGTCTTTTTATCATTCCTACTGAAGTACATGAACTCGCACACGTTTAAGCTCCACCAGCCAAGTTTTCACTGACTCCCTCAACCCACCTATATCCCCCTGCAGATTTTTTATATCACTGCACAGCATAACCACCTAAACATTTTTTGTAAGGCAAAGTGCTGGACTGGGCTTCCCACGTAGATGTGACAGTCAAGAAAGCACAACAACACCTCTTCTTCCTCAGGTGGCTCAGGAAAATTGTCATGTCTGTAAGGTCCCTCACCAACTTCTAGAGATGCCCCATTGCAAGCATACTGTCCGGGTGCATCACAGCCTGGTCTGGCAACTGCTCTGCCCAGGACCGTAAGAATCTACAGTAGGTGGTGTGCATAGCCCAGATCATCACAGAAGCCAACTTTCCATCCACGGACTGTGTTTACATGGCTCGCTGCCACCAACATCATCAAAGGCCCAAGGCATTCTGGTAATGATCTCGTATAGCCTCTTCCATCAGGTAGAAGATACAGAAGCCTGAACGCACACACAAGCAGGTTCAGAAACAGCTTCTTTCTGGTTGTTATCAGACTGTTGAATGGACACTGGCCTCAAATAATGTCACCTGAAATGTAACCTGTTTGCCTCTAAGTCTTTTTGATCTGCACATCCTTTGCTTGCTGTGATCTGCCTGTACTGCTCATAAACAAAGCTTTTCACTGTATTTTTATACACATGACAATAAATCAATCGATCAAGTTTGGATACATTACACACTGATCCCTCCTTGAGTATAGTTAGTAAATAATTGAGGCCTTAGATTGATCATTATGGCATTCCATTAGTTACAACCCACCAATGAGAAAAACACACATTAATCCTGCCTCTTCTATGAGTTAACCAATGCTCAATCCATGCTAATACATTACCCACAATACCTTAAGCTACTATCTTGTACAATACCTTTTGTTCAGCAGCTTATTAAATGCCATCTGAAAATCTAAATACATGTCATCTACCTGTTTCCCTTTATCAATTTGGCATGTTATCTCTTCAAAGTTCCCAAGCAAATTTGTCAAACATAATTTCCCTTTCAAAAGCAATGTCGACTCTGCTTGTTTGTGTTAACCTTCTCCAAATACCCTGTTATTTCTTCCTTAATAATAGATTCTAGTTTTTATTCCTCCCTACGACAGATGTAAGGCTATATGTTTCTGCTTTTATGTGTCCCTCCCTAGTCAACAGGAGCACGTGGTTTTCCAATCGGCTGGTGCAGTGTACAGATCTATTTACCCTATGATAGGAAAGATATTATTAAATTGGAGAGGGTGCAAAAAAGATTTATTGGGGTGTTACTGGGATTGGAGGGTTTGAGTTATGAGGAGAAGCTGGATAGGCTGAGCTTTTTTCACTGGAATGTAGGTGGTTGAGGGGTGATTCTTATAAATCTTTATAAAATCATGAGGGGGGTCATAGATAGGGTGAATAGCAAAGGTCCTTTCCCTAGGGTAGGAGAGTTCAAAACCAGAGGGCATATTTTCAATGTGAGAGGAGAAAGATTTAAAAATGATCTGTGGGACAACATTTTCATGCAGAGCATGGTTCGTATGTAGAATGGATTGTCAAAGAAAGTGGTAGATACCGGGACAGTGGCACTGTTTAACAGACAGTCGGATATATACATGAATAGTAAAAGTTTAGAGGAATAAAGGCCAAGCTCAGGCAAATAGGAAACTTAGTAGGTATGGATGAATTGGGCCAAAGGGCCTGTTTCTGTGCTTTATGACTCTATAACTCTACCTGTAGCATGTCCTTAAAAGCCCTTTGATGGAGGCTATCAGTCTGGCTGATTTACCTGCCTTCAGCTCTGTTAATCAGCAAATACCATTTTCCCAATAATAGAGACTTTCATCCTATTAGCGTATTGCTTATCTGTTATCTCTGGGATGTTTTTAATGTCCTCCACTGCAAAGACTATTGTAAAATATCAATTTAAATTATCTGCCATCCCTGTTCTCCTTTACCAATTTTCCAGCTGCATCCTTCAAGGATCCCACATTCGTGTCGGCAACTCACTTTTTATCTACCTATAGAAGCTCTTGATGTTTTTAAAAATATTTCCTGTCAATTCATTTTCTTTATCAATTTTGTCCTTTTTTATTAGCTTCTTAGAGATTATTGCTGGTTTCGAATATAAACCCCAATCCTCTGGTCTACAACTGGTTTTCACCACTTTGTCTGCCCTAGTTTTTGATTGGATATTCTCCTTGACCTCCTTTGCTAACTGTTAGTGTATAATTCCTTTCAAGTCCTTTTTTACTGGAATTAGCTTTTGAATATTTTATGAAATATTTACCTAAGTTCCTTCCACAGCTTATCCACTGAGTTTCCCCGCAGCTCACTTTAGATAACTCTTTCTTCAGGCCTCTGTAATTGCTCTCATTTGCGTTCAGGACAATGGTTTAAAATCCCAGTGGCTCTCCCTCAAACTGAATTTGAAATTCTACTGTGCATGATCGCTAGCCTATGAGATCTCTTATTAATCCTATCTCATTAAACATTTCTAGAAGTAAAATAGCCTGTTCCTGGGGAGACAACACGGTGTGGAGCTGGAGAAACACAGCACGTCAGGCAGCATAAGAGGAGCAGGAAAAGTTGGCATTTGGGGTTGGTACCTTTCTTCAGAAATGGGGGAGGAGAAGGGAGTTGGGAATTAAATAGAGAGAGGAGATGGTGGGGCTGGGGAAGGTAGGTTGCGTGAAAGGTGAGTGCAGGTAGGGAGAGGTAGAAATTGGTCAGTGGGATGGGTGGGATGGATAGGCGAGAGAGAAGATGGACAGGTTGAGTCAGGTCAAGGAGGTGGGGATAAGAGGGAGGGTTAGATATGGGATGTGGCCGGTGGGTGGGGAGATTTTAAAACTGGTGAAATCCATGTTTAGGCCATCAGGCTGTAGGCTCCCAAGCTGGAATATGGGGTGTTGCTCCTCCAGTGTGTGGGTGGTATCATTGTGACACTGGAGGAGACCCAGGATGGACATGTCACCCAGGGAGTTAAAATGGTTGGAAACCAGAAGGTGTTGTCATTTGTCACAAACAGAGCGCGGGCGCTCTACAAAGCGGTCTCCAATCTCTACTTGGTCTCATTGATGTGGAGGAGGCCACATGGGGAGCAGCAGATGCAATAGACCTCATTGACGGATGTGCAGGTGAACCTCTGCCTGATGTGGAAGGTTTGTTTGGTGTATCCTTGGATGGAGATGAGGGGAATGGGAGGAGTTGGGGAAGGTGTAGCACTTCCTGTGGTTGCAAGGAAAAGTGCCGGGGATGGTGGGGTTAGCGGGGTGTGTGGAGCGGACGAGGGCGTCGCAGAGTGAGCGGCACCGACAAAAGGCAGACAAAAGGTGGGGAGGGAAATATTTCTTTGATTGTGGGGTCAAATTGTAGGAGGCGGAAGTAGCAGAGAATGATATGTTGGATATGGAGGTTAGTGGGGTGACATGTGAGGACAAGGGGGATTCTGTCAACTGATGGGGTCATAATTGAGGGGGCAGGAGAAGGAGGTGTCAGAGAGTTGGCGCCTGGCTTCCATGTTGTAGTGATCAATGCACCATGCATCTATTGTGGGCCCACTTATCCATGGTTCGTTGGTGAGGTTAGGGTTGGAACGGAGGGGATGGAGGCCTGCACATTTAGTAGGGGAGAAGCTGGAGTGAGTGAAAGGGGTGGACAGATTAATTTGATCGATGTCATGACAGCAGTTGGAGATGAAGAGGTGAAGGGAGGGTAAGAGGTCTTGGGGTGGTGTCCAGGAGGAGGGCATGAGTTGGAGGCTGAGCAGCTTTGCAACATACTGCTTTAAGAAACAATCACTGCTGCACTTTACAAACTTATCTTCCATTTTACGCTTGTCCATCTGATTTGTTTAGTCAATGTGCAGATTAAAGGGATCAATGACAATTGTAGCATCTTTCTTACTGACTTATAAGAGAGATCAAGAGAAAGAGCAGAGACACCTAATGATGGAATTGTTCTCCAGGAAGATTTTACAAGTGGTCTTTGTTGAAATGTTTGCAGCTTGTGTGTGTGTGTATCTGTATCCATGTGTGTGCATGTATCTGCTTTGTGTGTGTGTGTGTGTGTGTGTGTGTGTGTGTGTGTGTGTGTCCGTGTGTGCGTGTCCGTGTGTGTAAGAGTGTGTGTGTGTGTGTGTGAGTGTCTCCTTGTGTCTTTCTGTGCATGTGTGTATGTGTGTACTTGCGTGTGCACGTATCCATGTGTGTCCACGTGTGTGTGTGTGTGTGTGTGTGTGTGTGTCCGTGTGTGTGTGTGTCCACGTGTGTGTGTGTGTGTGTGTGTGTGTGTGTGTGTGTGCTTGTGTATATCTGTGCATGTGTGTATATGTGTGTACTTGCGTGTGCACGTATCCATGTGTGTCCACATGTGTGTGTGTGTGTGTGTGTGTGTGTGTGTGTGTCCATCCAGCTGAAAATTGCCTTCAGTTTTTGGTAGGTGCCCTTAAATGCCTTCATATTGCAGACTTATTCGAGTCTGCTTCCACGCCTATGTCCAATTTTAAGCCTTCGTTACATTATGCTTTGGCTAGCTCATCGAACTTAAAAATACTCAGCAATTCCTCTCACGTCCTGCGCCCTCAGAGTTTCTTGGAAATAAATCAGATTTTCTAGTTCATAGTACATTCAACTGTATAAAATATTAACTGCATCAATACAATGATACTTCTCTCATTGGAGCAGCAACAAAGAATTTCAGTCTCACCATTAAAAATATGTTCCTTCAAAAACAGACCTCCTCTTTAAAAATAGACGAGCAGGTGTTGTTACATTGCTAATTAGCATGCAGGCTACATGCCTTGAAATTAGTTTTTATCAAATGTTCTGTCCAAATAATTTTAATGTGCTTGCATGTAATTCCAAATCAGTTAACACAACTTACTAGACAAAGATCTTTTGGAAAACACCTGTTTGTATGTCATGATGTTTTTTTTTAAATAATTTGTTCCAGGGATTTGAGCATTGCTGGTAAGACCGGTAATTATTGCTCATCCCTGTTACCATCAGGGAGATAGATGGCAAGCTGCCCTTCTGAACTAATGCAGTCTGTGGGGTACAGGTATGCTTGGATTATTGTTTTGATCCAGTGGCAGTGAAGAAAGATAGATTAACTTTCAAACTGGCCTAGAGGCAAAATGTTCAGGTAGCGTTGCCATGTCCCCAGCCCTTCTTCGAGTGGTAGAGCTGCGATGAAGAGAAAGAAAGACAGAAGTATATAAAAAGAAAACAGACTGATGCCTTTCGTGCTATTAGTACACACTCTCCATTTCCTTCTCCCTCATCTGCTTCTCCAGTCTTCGCTTAACTGTACCTATATCAGCGAGTTTTGCAAAGATTTGTAGCTCAGGTTGAGGTTCTGGATGTGAGTTTGCTCGCTGAGCTGGAAGGTTCGTTTTCAGACGTTTCATCACCATTCTAGATAACATCATCAGTGAGCCTCCGACGAAGCGCTGGTGTTATGTCCCACTTTCTATTTATTTGGTTAGGTTTCCTTGGGTTGGTGATGTCATTTCCTGCGTTGGTGATGTAATTTCCTGTTCTTTTTCTCAGGGGATGGTGGACTGGCTCCAAATCAATGTGTTTGTTGATGGAGTTCCGGTTGGAATGCCATGCTTCTAGGAATTCTTGTGCATGTCTCTGTTTGGCTTGTCCTAGGATGGATGTGTTGTCCCAATCATAGTGGTGTCCTTCCTCATCTATATGTAAGGATACGAGTGATAGTGGGGCATGTCGTTTTGTGGCTAGTTGATGTTCATGTACCTATATCATTCATTCAACTACATCTAGTTGCAATGAGTTCAAGTTTCTTCTGAAATCCCTATTGGATTTTTGATGGCTATTGTGTGTTGCTGACCTCTGATTACAAATTAATTAGCCTTATATTGATGATATCTCTGTACAATTTCTTCCTGTATCCACTTTACAAAGATGTTCATCATTTTAAAGATCTCCATGAGGCCACCTTTCAATCTTATTTTCTCAAGAAAACAGAGGTCCAATCTGTCAATTCTATTGTAAGTTGTACATTCAGTATTTCTGATATTATTTTTGGATCTAACGATCTTTTAGTGGCTTGAATGATACTCTCTAAACATCCCTAATCTTAAAAACCCAATATTGGGTGGTTTACAATGCCCAGATAAATTCTATTCGGTTTTCACCTACTGGCGCATTTTCTGAATTTTTGTTTTTGTTCAACTCTTCCTTTGTCCATTCTTCCATCCACACATTGATGAAATCCTCCATTCATTTTTTTAACCTTACCCACCTTTTTAATGTTGATTCATTAACATCCTTCAAATCATATCCCATTGTGTCTATATGCGAGGACACTTCACTTCCTTCTTGCTTCGTATATGCCCTCTGATGGGGTAAACAAAATTTTGTTTTCATTTATTGAAAACAGTTTCCTCACATTTCTTGATAATAAAATGTGAGGCTGGATGAACACAGCAGGCCAAGCAGCATCTCAGGAGCACAAAAGCTGACGTTTCGGGCCTAGACCCTTCATCAGAGAGGGGGATGGGGGGAGGGAACTGGAATAAATAGGGAGAGAGGGGGAGGCGGACCGAAGATGGAGAGTAAAGAAGATAGGTGGAGAGGGTGTAGGTGGGGAGGTAGGGAGGGGATAGGTCAGTCCAGGGAAGACGGACAGGTCAAGGAGGTGGGATGAGGTTAGTAGGTAGCGGGGGGTGCGGCTTGGGGTGGGAGGAAGGGATGGGTGAGAGGAAGAACCGGTTAGGGAGGCAGAGACAGGTTGGACTGGTTTTGGGATGCAGTGGGTGGGGGGGAAGAGCTGGGCTGGTTGTGTGGTGCAGTGGGGGGAGGGGATGAACTGGGCTGGTTTAGGGATGCAGTAGGGGAAGGGGAGATTTTGAAACTGGTGAAGTCCACATTGATACCATTGGGCTGCAGGGTTCCCAAGCGGAATATGAGTTGCTGTTCCTGCAACCTTCGGGTGGCATCATTGTGGCAGTGCAGGAGGCCCATGATGGACATGTCATCAAGAGAATGGGAGGGGGAGTGGAAATGGTTTGCGACTGGGAGGTGCAGTTGTTTGTTGCGAACTGAGCGGAGGTGTTCTGCAAAGCGGTCCCCAAGCCTCCGCTTGGTTTCCCCAATGTAGAGGAAGCCGCACCGGGTACAGTGGATGCAGTATACCACATTGGCAGATGTGCAGGTGAACCTCTGCTTAATGTGGAATGTCATCTTGGGGCCTGGGATGGGGGTGAGGGAGGAGGTGTGGGGACAAGTGTAGCATTTCCTGCGGTTGCAGGGGAAGGTGCCGGGTGTGGTGGGGTTGGAGGGCAGTGTGGAGCGAACAAGGGAGTCACGGAGAGAGTGGTCTCTCCGGAAAGCAGACAGGGGAGGGGATGGAAAAATGTCTTGGGTGGTGGGGTCGGATTGTAAATGGCGGAAGTGTCGGAGGATAATGCGTTGTATCCGGAGGTTGGTAGGGTGGTGTGTGAGAACGAGGGGGATCCTCTTGGGGCGGTTGTGGCGGGGGCGGGGTGTGAGGGATGTGTCGCGGGAAATGCGGGAGACGCGGTCAAGGGCGTTCTCAATCACCGTGGGGGGAAAGTTGCGGTCCTTAAAGAACTTGGACGTCTACATTGGGGAAACCAAGCGGAGGCTTGGGGACCGCTTTGCAGAACACCTCCGCTCAGTTCGCAACAAACAACTGCACCTCCCAGTCGCAAACCATTTCCACTCCCCCTCCCATTCTCTTGATGACATGTCCATCATGGGCCTCCTGCACTGCCACAATGATGCCACCCGAAGGTTGCAGGAACAGCAACTCATATTCCGCCTGGGAACCCTGCAGCCATATGGTATCAATGTGGACTTCACCAGCTTCAAAATCTCCCCTTCCCCTACTGCATCCCTAAACCAGCCCAGTTCATCCCCTCCCCCCACTGCACCACACAACCAGCCCAGCTCTTCCCCCCCACCCACTGCATCCCAAAACCAGTCCAACCTGTCTCTGCCTCCCTAACCGGTTCTTCCTCTCACCCATCCCTTCCTCCCACCCCAAGCCGCACCCCCCGCTACCTACTAACCTCATCCCACCTCCTTGACCTGTCCGTCTTCCCTGGACTGACCTATCCCCTCCCTACCTCCCCACCTACACTCTCTCCACCTATCTTCTTTACTCTCCATCTTCGGTCCGCCTCCCCCTCTCTCCCTATTTATTCCAGTTCCCTCCCCCCATCCCCCTCTCTGATGAAGGGTCTAGGCCCGAAACGTCAGCTTTTGTGCTCCTGAGATGCTGCTTGGCCTGCTGTGTTCATCCAGCCTCACATTTTATTATCTTGGAATCTCCAGCATCTGCAGTTCCCATTATCTCCTCACATTTCTTTTCACAAGTTAACCCACAGCCAATGGGATAGTGGCTTTGTTCTCTTCGTACTTTGTTCTTTGTTGGTGAAGGCTCTTGCTTGGTCTTACCAGCTCATCTAATCTCCAATAATGACAAATATTTTCTCCAACACTAAAGGCCTCTCCAAAATGCTTGATTGCTTCTTGGCATAAGAAATGTTGTTTGCCCTTGATAAATTCTCACCTTTCTACTATAGCATTAGTCCTCCTGATAGTAAAGTAGAACTCCCGAATCCACAAAGACTCTTGTAATTCTTCCCAAAATGTGCAGATGCAGGCTTGCCATATGAAATGTTGCTCACTCTCTATTTACCTCCGGTGGTTAGCACTGCAGCCTCATGGTGCCAGGGCACTGGGTTTGATCCTACAGTTGGGTGACTGTCTGTGTGGAGTTTGTGCGTTCTCCCCATGTCTGCGAGAGTTTCCTCCGGGTGCTCCAGTTTCCTCCCTCATTCCAAAGATTTGCAGGTTAGGTGGGTTGGCTGTGCTAAATTGCCCATAGAGTCCAGGGATGTGTGGGTTAGATGGATTAGCTCATGGCTGATATGGAGTTACAGGGATAGGGTGGGTCTGGGTGGAATGCTCTTCAGAGGGTCTGTGTGGACTCAATGGGCAAAGTGGGCTGTTTCCACACTGCAGGGATTCTATTATTTCTTGGGCCTCCATCTTTCTAGGTGATGTTCAGTGATGAAGCCTCAATATACTGCTACAGTGCATCTTGAACAGCTGGGATAGATAGGGGAGAGGGCAACATGCACACTCTTCAAAGGAATTCAGCTACAGAATACAATCAGATCGGTGATGATGTAATGGGACGGACAGTGTTGGAAATGCCTGGCTAGGGTTCTGGGTTATGGGGACACTACCCATGCTATAAGGTTTAAATTTCAAGACTCAGCTTTCCTTGCCCTCTCTGATGTGTAGCACTCTTAGAGAACCGAGTTGACATGTTGGGTGGTCACAGGTATTCACACCTTCCTAAGAAGGAGTCTCCCCTAAAGGGCCAGGTGGCCATGTGTTACATTTCAAGATGGAAGCCACCCGTCCCCTTGATCTGACTCCTTCCATTCCACCCCCGGGGGTTTCTCAGTCAGCCTTGCCTATGTGTGAACGGCAGTTTCTATTTTCCATGCTGCCAACATTTTGTACCATGAGAAGAGCCAGAACGAGGAGGTGGTGGGGTCCATCTCTCTGGCTTTCTGCAGGTACAGGCTGTCATCGACTGCACATGTGTGGTGATCTGAAGAAAAGCAGATGAATAGTTTGTGCAGGCTTGATGGGCCAAATGGTGCAAAGTGTGGAATT
The DNA here is from genome assembly GCF_030684315.1 of Stegostoma tigrinum. Classification (NCBI taxonomy): domain Eukaryota; kingdom Metazoa; phylum Chordata; class Chondrichthyes; order Orectolobiformes; family Stegostomatidae; genus Stegostoma; species Stegostoma tigrinum. Next base: position 13,377,238 of record NC_081364.1, read on the forward strand.
TCTATGATTCTCGGTTAAACTCTCTCTCTTCATTGCATCCTTCTTTCTTGTCTGCCCCTACAATATGTTTGCTCACTATTTGAATTTACCGACCTTGTTCTTTGAACTCTGCACACTCTATCCTATGTGCTCCCTCTCGTTGTAGCTTACACTGACAATAAAAATTCATCTATTTCTCTAAGACCTTAAAATTGCGCATTTGTGTTCTTCAGCTCATCACTCCTCTAGAGGCTCCGCTGTTGTGTAATTCAGAGAATTTAGAAGCATTGGAAATGAAGAAGAACAGAATTGTTTTGCCTTGAAACTGTTCTGCACAATGGGAACAATTTATTGAAGTAACTTAGCCCTTATTCAAGCTGTACATATACTGTCGCCCACATTGGTTGTGCCTATAGCATCAATGCCTGGTTCTCTTACTGCAAAATCATCATGAAAATGTATGAAATGAGACAGAGAGAGAGAGAGAAAGTGTGTGTGGATGCACGTGTGCACGAGAGAGACAACTGATGTATTTGTATGAGAATTTGTGTGTTTGAGACAATGTGCACATCTGTGTGTGCGACAGAGTGTGTGTGCAAGAGAGTGTATATGTGAGAGAGTGTATGTATGTGTGTGCAAAAGAATGTATGTGTGCGTGGGAGAGAGAGTGTATGTGTATGTGCAAGAGAGTGTATGTGTGTGTGCGAGAGAGTGTATGTGTGTGTGCGAGAGAGTGTGTGTGTGTGGGAGAGAGAGAGTGTGTGTGTGTGTGTGCGCGCGTGAGAGATTGTATGTGTGTGTGCGAGAGGGTGTGTGTGTGCGCGAGAGAGTGTATACATATGTGTGAGAGAGTGAACGTGTGTGTGTGTGAGAGAGAGTGTATGTGTGTGTGTGTGAGAAAGTGAGTGTGTGTATCAAAATAATGAATTTGTGTATGAATTATGAAAATGTACTACAAAATGCAACTGTAATAAGCGAGCAGACACACGGTCCCATTTTAATGTGCGATATTAATAGGAATTGTAGGAATTAACAAATATAAAAGTGAACACAGCAAACACTTGATAGAGCAACCACACAGGCTTCTCTACATGATCTGTAGCTCAGAACATTTAAACAAAAGCACCCTTAATATCCGAGACAAAAACAAGCAGTCCTCAACTGCACTGCAACTTCTCGTACATAGCTGTTGGTCTCGTTCTCCCTGGTGACGCATGTCATTCTTTTGTTCCTAATTACATGGTTTTCCAGGCTGAAAGTGCAATTAACAGAGAGATAGCAAAAAGCAATTAGTGAAGTCTGTCCATTATAGGCAGATAAATCAGAAGTTAGTGAGCTGTCTTGTCAAAGTAAAACAAAATTCAACTAGCTTGGATATCCCTGTTACTTAATTTAACAGGAAACAGTGTTCGTAACGATTCTTGTCACAAATAGATCTGTATGCCAGTTCACAGTTAGCATAGTCTGCTCAGAGAATGGATCGACACACCAGAATTTACATGATGTTTTCCATTTATAGGTATTAACAAAACTGCACTTTCTTAAAACATTCAATATTTAACTAACATAAATAGCTGAGGATGCTAGAAATCTGAAACACATGAAAACAGAAAGTGCTGTCGAAACTCAGCAGGTCTGGCAGCATCTGTGGAGAGAGAAAGCAGAGTTAATGTTTCGTACCCAGTGCTTCTTCAAAACTGCATTTTGTTTTTGCTATTTTTATCCTTTCCAGGATACTGATCCAAAGTTTTGGCGTGTCTCAGTTAAGAGCAGACTTCCACCTGAGTTGGAAAGTTGAGTTCAAACCCCCAAAGAGTTGAGCAGAAGGATCCAGACTGACATTCACAGCAACACTGAGGGCGTGCTGTACCATTGGAGCTGATGTAACATCAAAGTACCATCTGCCCTTTTCAGTGAATGAAAAAGATCCTGTGACACTGTTTCAAAGAGCGAGAGAGTTCTCCCTGGTGGCTTGACCTATTGCTTCAAAAAACAAAATGTAGGGTGCTTATCACATTGCCATTTGTGAGCGCTGGCTAGGTACAAATTAATTGCTGTTTTCTACAGTACAACAGTAACTGTAGTCCAACTGGTCTTCATTAGCTGCAAATGGTCATGAAAGGTGCTATAGAAATGCAGATCTTTTATGAATATAAACCTGATTTTGGCACAAACTGCCCTACCTCAGTGGCCTTGTAATATGTATGTTATATATTTTAATAATGCACATTGTTAATAAAAATTATGCAGATGATATATTCACACTCATACACACACATATACGCATGCTTTTTCTCATGTACATGTGTACACTTGTGCACACACACACACTCTTGTGCACACACACACACACACACACACACATTGGCTTTATCACGCACACACACACACACACACACACACACACACATTGGCTTTATCACACACACACACACACACAGGCTTTATCACGCACACTCTCTCTCACACACACACTTTCTCTCTCTCTGTCATCCACACATACGACTGTGACAAGAGAACATCTTTTCCTTATACATCATGTCAGGAGGATTTAGCAGGTACTGTCTGAGAGTCTGGGAGAGGCAGATTGAGACACGGTTTTCAAAAGAGAACCAGATAAGCACATGAACTGAAAAGATATTGTAGGGCCACAGGGATATGGCAGTGGCATGAGGTCAATTGTGTTGTTCACGCAGAGAGATCATGTAAGCCATGATGGGCTGAATGATCTCCTTCTGTAGCTTAACCATTCCATAGTTCAATGATCCTAAATAGATCATTTTTGATCAATCAGCATCTGTAAAGTAAAAGCATAATTCAGTAGATTTCTCAACAGCTTAATTTAGGTTTCAATATTTCAAACAGCCTGGCCGATCAAAACTGGACCTCAGTTACAATAAGGAAACATAATTGTTATTTTGGTTAGATCCTATTTTCAGTTTACTTCTTTAAATTAAAAATTAACCATTAATTAGTAAGTTAGGAGCGTGCAAAATTTCAGTTCGTGTGCAATGTTGAGGCTGAACTTTTTCCTGTTTTGCAATTTTTGTGTTTTACTTTATGCCACAAGGTAGCTTCCATAAGCAGATGCAATCTCCAGCGTACCCCAGGACATGCCTGGTGTATGTTAACATGTTAACAATGAGATGTCATTCTGTGATCAGGCAGCTCCTACTGAACAATCATGAATATACCAATAATTACTAGAACAATTAAAGTAAGCTTATCAGTCAGGCTTACACTGCGGCTCATGGTATTTGTCAGAAGCTACAAATACTCACACGTAAGGCACAGTTCTCTATAGGCAAGATGAATTTGCCTAGCCATTGTGCCTTTTCAATTGAACAAAAGCTGAATTGTTGCATGTGCATTTTCCATGGCAATGACTCAACCAATCTGAGTCCAACTAATCAATATTCTGTTTTTTTCATACAATATAAATTGCTGTTCCCTTTGAAATTTTGTATTTTCATGTTTGTCCTGATGGATGCAAGACAGAAAGCCTCAAAAGCCTGGATTTTTGTTTAAACAATATTCAATGCAAAACCATGCACAGAAAGCAAAATAAGGGCTGGATGAATGTAAACAGAGAGAGAGAGAGAGACAAAGGTGACAAGACATACAGTATAGTTTACATATTTGTAAAATCTCCAAAAATTAAATAAACTTCATTCCAACCTTGTACTTTTTACCTCTTCTTTATTCGTTCACAGGATGAGGGCATCACTGGCCAGGCAGCATTTATTGCCCAGAGGGCAGTTCAAAGTCAACCACTTTGCTGTGGGTCTGGAGTCACATGTAGGCCAGACCGGGTAAGGATAGCAGTTTCCTTTCCTAAAGGATATTAGTGAACCAGATGGGCTTTTTTCCAAGAATTGACAATGGATTCACAGTCATCAATAGACTCTTAATTCCAGATATTTATCGAATTCAAATTCCACCATCTGCCCATGGCGAGATTTGAACCCAGGTCCCCAAAACATTATCTGGGTGTCTGGATTAACAGTCCAGCAATAATATCACTCGGCCATTGCCACTCCTCTGTGAATGGATGTTTGGTAGTAAAGAACTTAACCATTGCTAAAAGTAGATCAGACACTGAAGGTTGTGGTCTCACACTTATCAGAACTCGGGCACAAGAAGCAGAATTGAAGAAAAGAGATCCCCTTCTTTTGCAGATTGACAAAAGGATGCTAATGGGATTTTCAATGTGACACCATGCGGCATTTTCTTCGGCATTGTTATGGGCCTGGCTCGAGATTCCATTCAGGGTGGGGTAGTCAAGTCCTTGAACCCAGAGCCATGAAATGGCCTAAGTAGATTTGTCTTGAATAGTTTTTAAAAAATGCATTTTTCCATGATTATTTTGTCATGTTATTATGCTATTCTGAATGTTTTATCTCTTTATTTTTCTAATTTATTATTTTTATTATTAAATGATTCTGTACTTTTCTAATCTTTTTCCTAAGGATTTTTACTCAAGAACCTGTACCTAAGTGTCTTTGTACCTACAATGGTGCTGTAAGTGGCGAATTGTAAACATTTCACTGTGCTCAAGATAACAAAGTGTGAAGCTGGATGATCACAGCAGGCCAAGCAGCATCTCAGGAGCACAAAAGCTGACGTTTCGGGCCTAGACCCTTCATCAGAGAGGGGGATGGGGTGAGCGTTCTGGAATAAATAGGGAGAAAGGGGGGGCGGACCGAAGATGGAGAGAAATGAAGATAGGTGGAGAAGAGAGTATACGTGGGGAGGTAGGGAGGGGATAGGTCAGTCCAGGGAAGACGGACAGGTCAAGGAGGTGGGATGAGGTTAGCAGGTAGGAAATGGAGGTGCGGCTTGAGGTAGGAGGAAGGGATGGGTGAGAAGAAGAACAGGTTAGGGAAGCGGAGGTAGGCTGGGCTGGTTTTGGGATGCAGTAGCGGGAGGGGACGAGCTGGGCTGGCTTTGTGATGTAGTGGGGGGAGGGGAAGAACTGGGCTGGTTTTGGGATGCAGTTGGGAAAGGGGAGATTTTGAAGCTTGTGAAGTCCACATTGATAACATTGGACTGCAGGGTTCCCAAGCGGAATATGAGTTGCTGTTCTTGCAACCTTCGTGTGGCATCATTGTGGCACTGCAGGAGGCCCATGATGGACATGTCGTCTGAGGAATGGGAGGGGGAGTTAAAATGGTTCGCGACTGGGAGGTGCAGTTGTTTATTGCGAACCGAGCGGAGGTGTTCTGGAAAGAGGTCCTCAAGCCTCCGCTTGGTTTCGCCAATGTAGAGGAAGCCACACCGGGTACAATGGATACAGTATACCACATTGGCCGATGTGCAGGTGAACATCTGCTTAATATGGAAAGTCATCTTCGGGCCTGGGATAGGGGTGAGGGAGGAGGTGTGGGGGCAAGTGTAGCATTTCCTGTGGTTGCAGGGGAAGGTGCTGGGTGTGGTGGGGTTGGAGGGCAGTGTGGAGCGGACAAGGGGGTCACGGAGAGAGTGGTCTCTCCGGAAAGCAGACAAGGGTGGGGATGGAAAAATGTCTTGGGTGGTGGGGTCGGATTGTAGATGGTGGAAGTTTTGGAGGATGATATGTTGTATCTGGAGGTTGGTGGGGTGGTATGTGAGAACGAGGGGGATCCTCTGGGGGCAGTTGTGGCGGGGCCGGGGTGTGAGGGATGTGTTGCGGGAAATGTGGAAGACGCGATCAAGGGCGTTCTCGACTACTGTGGGGGGAAAGTGGCAGTCCTTGAAGAATGTGGACATCTGGGATGTGCGGAAGTCAAATGCCTCATCGTGGGAGCAGATGCGGCGGAAGTGGAGGAATTGGGAATAGGGGATGGAATTTTTGCAGGAGGATGGGTGGCAGAAGGTGTGTTCTGGGTAGCTGTGGGAGTCAGTGGGCTTGAAATGGACATCGGTTTCTAGCTGGTTACCTGAGATGGAGACTGAGAGGTCCAGGAAGGTGAGGGATGTGTTGGAGATGGCCCAAGTGAACTTGAGGTTGGGGTGAAAGGTGTTGGTGAAGTGGATGAACTGTTCGAGCTCCTCTTGGGAGCAAGAGGCGGTGCCGATGCAGTCATCAATGTAACGGAGGAAGAGGTGGGGTTTGGGGCCTGTGTAGGTGCGGAAGAGGGACTGTTCCACGTAACCTACAAAGAGGCAGGCATAGCTGGGGCCCATGCGGGTACCCACGGCCACCCCCTTTGTTTGTAGGAAGTGGGAGGAATCAAAAGAGAAGTTGTTGAGGGTGAGGATGAGTTCGGCTAGGCGGATGAGGGTGTCAGTGGAGGTGGATTGGTCGGGCCTGAGGGACAGGAAGAAGCGGAGGGCCTTGAGTCCATCTGCATGCAGAATACAGGTGTATAGGTACTGGATGTCCATGGTGAAAATGAGGTGTTGGGGGCCAGGGAATTGGAAGTCCTGGAGGAGGTGGAGGGCGTGGGTGGTGTCACGGATGTAGATAGGGAGTTCCTGGACCAAAGAGGAGAAAATGGAGTCCAGATAGGTCGAGATGAGTTCGGTGGGGCAGGAACAGGCTGAGACGATGGGTTGAGCAGGGCAGGCAGGTTTGTGGATTTTGGGAAGGAGATAGAAACGGGCTGGGAACAATGAGGTTGGAGGCTGTGGGTGGGAGGTCCCCTGAGGTGATGAGGCCATGGATAGTGTTGGAGATGATGGTTTGGTGCTCGGGGGTGGGGTCATGATCGAGGGGGTGGTAGGAGAAGGTGTCGGAGAGTTGGCGTCTGGCCTCGGCGATGTAGTGGTCAGTGCGCCATACTACCACTGCGCCACCCTTGTCTGCGGGTTTGATGGTGAGGTTGGGGTTGGAGTGGAGGGAGCGGAGGGCTGCCTGTTCTGCAGGGGAGAGGGTGGAGTAGGTGAGAGGGGTGGAGAGGTTGAGGCGGTTGATTTCTCGATGGCAGTTGGAGATGAAGAGGTCGAGGGAGAGTAGGAGGCCTGGGAGTGGTGTCCAGGAGGAGGACTTGTGTTGGAGGCGGGTGAAGGGGCCAGTGGAGGGAGGGTTAGGCTCCCAGTTAAAGAAATAAGCGTGGAGGCGAAGGCGGCGGAAGAACTGCTTGATGTCTAAACGTGACTAGTACCTGGTTTGCTTCAGGACATGGTCGAGCAGTTTCAAGGCTGAAGAGATGCCTCGATGACTACTCAAAGCAAATTTTAATCCTAAACATTTGACATTGCCATCTTATTTACCAACATATCACTCCAAGAAGTCATTGACTTGTGCACAATGTTACCATATCATGGTAAGCTACATGGTCCTCTATTTCTGAATCTGTGTTCATCATATTTTGCAACTTATGAAGCTGAGTTCAGTTTCAATGACACCATGTATGCACAAGTAGATGGAATTGTCATGGGATTACTTTTGGGCCAGCCCCTCTCACTAACTTCCTTGTTGCTTCGCATAAGAAATACATCTTTGCTGGAAAGACCGCTAACCTCTTAATTCTCGCATACTTCCCATCTGTATTGGGAAATGATACAAGATCGTTTGCTAGCTCACAGCATGAAACACTTGCACCAGCTGGAAGCTACACACATAAATACACAAGGCTGCATTTTATTTCGGAAAGGAATTTGTTCATACATTGCAGCTTTTGCAAAAAGAAGAGATAATGGAGACAGCCAAGCTCTATTGCATTCCAGTGACAATGCCCTGGTTGAGCTGTTTGATACCAGAATTAAGATTGACAGTTAATTGTTCTCATTTCATCTTCATGGCCCAACCAATCAGCACCTTATTCCCAATCTGTATAACATTGTGTTTTGTTTATCAAGTCTGATTTTTGTCACCCAATTCTGATGATTGCAAGATGAAACACTTTAATTTCTAGTTGCCTTTTAGCAATGTCGAATTGGAATATTAAGAGAGTAGGTACAGAGAGTAATAAAACTTGTGGAGGAGCAGGATCAAAAATAAAACAACAACATCTTGTTTTCAGTATTGAACTGTGTACATCTGGTCACTAAAATTGCTGCCCATTTTAGTCCATAATAACATAAAGCGTTGTAGCCTCCCTGAAAATAACTCCACCAAGGCCAGTATCCTGCCATTTACACATGCATAGTACAGGTCACTGACCCAGCTAATGCAGATACAACTCCTAGAGTGAACAGAGCCCTTGACACTCCTGTTTATATCTGTCAGCCAGGGCTCCCTGATTGGACTACGTTAACAGCCCCAATCAAGGAACTCATATTCAATAAGATCCATCTGGCTCACTTTGTTCTAATCACTTCACTCCCTATTATCTCTATCATAGAGTTAAAATTATAAGTGAAGAAAAATCACAAAGCATACCATTTTGAACTTCAGAGTAACGATTGTTCAGGAGTATGTCTGTTGATGCAGTAGCAGCTATGGTAGATACTTAACCCACTCAATCTATTCAGATATATTATTGCATGCCTCTGGCAGAGATAGATCTTGTACATGGGTTCCTAGCTTAGAGCAGGGACACAAGATCCTGCCACAGCAAATAATGGAAATACCTTTATGCAAACAATTCACATGTGAATATATCAATTTATCCAATGACCTGTCGTGGAAAAGGAGCAGATGCACTTACTGTTCAAGAATGACCCTAAAGGAATGCATGCAAACGTTCACATGCCTCTTTCTGAAAGCTGTCAGTGAATACCTGTGACCCTTCCATCGACTGTGAAATGTTCAATGCCTTGAGAAATTCACCGTAGGAGAATCCAAAAATCTTTAAGACTTCTCAATAGGATTTTGAAACAAACAAGGTATTTTTTAAAAAAGGTATAATCCTGTCTTTTCATTCTTAAATAAGATGTTGATAGTGCTGGAAAGGCCAATGTTTGCTGCCCATTCCTCACGAACTGACTGGCTATCTAGGCCAGTTAACAGTCAACTATATTGCTTTGGGCCTGCAGTCCTGACCTGGTAAAGACAGCAGATTTCCTTTCCCTAAACTGCACTTCTGAGCCAGAAGGATGCTTGCACAGTTACAATTAGACTAGCTTTTAATTCTCGGCTTTGTGTTGAATTCAAATGTTGCCATCTGCCAGAGCCGGATTCAAACCCATTTCCCCTGAACAATAGCCTAGGTCTCTAGATTAATGGGCCAGTAACATCACCACTACATTCTCATCTCCCTTGTGTTTCCCCCCAGGTTGCTTTCTGCAAAGGCAAAGAATCTGATGTCCCACGAGCAGACAAAAGCCAAAAGCAAGTAGTCATGACAAGAAATCAAATGTATTCTTCTCCGAAGAACCAACATAATGCTCCAAAAGTGACTGCACACAAGTTGTCAATGAAATAAGTTTATCAACATGCTTTTCATCTCTACCTCATAATTCAATATTTAACTGTGACATTTTATTCATTTATAAAATACTTTTGTTGCATCCTTCTAAATCCTTTTGCCTATGCCCACCTTGTTGTAAATGTTGAGCTGATGATTTAATTAACCTATTCCTGGCTTTATGTTCTGACTTCGGCCCCAAAACCCATAGAACTTAGTTCTGGCTCTGAAATATGATCTGATTTTTATATTTACTTCTCAAAACATAACACCTACGTAAGTGTGCATTTGCCTTGAGGTATTCTGTTTCTTTATACTGGGCTTACTCTAGAAAATTAAGCATGCATGATGGTTCAATAACAAAAATAAATCATATTCCATGCGGAAAACGTTAAATGCTGTTGTGAGCAAAGTGTTTCAAGTAGTGCTGTGCCAAAAGTTGCAACATGATTCCTCACGCATCAATTGGTCAGACTTAAATATTACATAAATGTTGTATCAATGCTTCTTCTTTACTTCTATCATAATGCTCCTTTCCTTTCCCAATTTCTTTTCTAAAGAAAATATAGATCACACGTCTCTCCAATTTAACTTCTGAAACATAGCTGAGGAACAGAGATGTAGTAGCCTTAGTGAATCGTGAGGTTTATTTTGGCACTGGATTGTAAATTTGCACACAGCTGTCAAATTATCTCAGAATCTGTCAGAATGGCAAGTGTAGTAAAGGACTAAGGCCCATCTGTGAAGATGGAATATTTCTCTGCTGAATGAATTGAGGCAATTTTTAAACCAGCATAGGGCAAAGATTTATTTTTGATCCAACTAAGGTTGCCCTAGGGTCCCAAAAAAAAAGAACTAGGTTATTCATCTTCATGGGCTACAAGACTGCATTCAAAAATAAAGAAGTATGATTCCATATAAACCCCTGAGATTTTGAGCAGTTGTTCTTGGCCCACCAGAGCCATATTGTGGTATTAAATGCGAGAACATCAAGTACCTTTCCACTTAGGCTTGCATGCCTGCCTTTCTCTCAAGGCATGAGTCATTTCCATGACTTTTTCAAAAACAGCATGTAGCCGTACAATGCTCCCTCTACTGACTCAATGCAAGAAACTAAAGCTATCCTTATTTATACTAGTTTGAAGCTGATTTTTCCAGTGTTCTGAAAGGGCTTACAAATCAAATTATATTTGTGTGTATATCTGTAAATCTTCCTCCCACAGATATTGCATGCATGTGTTGTCTGTTTGGCAGAATTTTTTTTTGTTTGCATTGCCACTCTCTATATTGTGCGTTATGCTCAGAATTGGATATTGACTAACATGAAAGGGAATGAAATGGTTTCACTTGATCACTGTCTGTCTTTATTAAAGATTCTGAATTATTAACCACCGAAGGCCTGCAGCATAACCTGCTGCATATTCACTGAATTGGATAGTCACTATGACTACCTTCTCACATTTATTGCAATGTAAGGTGTGTGGCCTAGCTGTGTTTTTTAATATCAGCAATTTTGGATTTTTGAATTAGTGGTATATGGGTTTTCTGTGTGTATGAAGTGGTGTAATGATTAACTGTTAGGGATTTCAGTAGCCATGGCAATTTCTTTATAAAAATCAAGCAAGATATAGTTCAGGAGGGCTAATGAGAATTTTATTTTATCTTGGGAGGCTTTTACAATTAACCAAAGTAACAGTTCTGTACTAGGTTTTCCTTTTAGTAGGTTAGGAATTGAATATTTTTCTTTCTGATTAAGGCAGGAAACCCACCACTTGGGAAAAAAAGGCATTTTAGTTTCAGTTTTGGGTAGTTTTCAGAAATTTTGATTGAAGCTGAACATGTAAAACAATTGGTCCTGAGAAAAGGAGGCATTTTAGGGCTGCTAAGAAATTGATCAGCTCAACTAGAGGAGTTTAATTTGAAAATTCTAGACTAGGAATGTTTGGCTAAAACACTGAGTATTATTTGAAGCTGAGAAAGATTAAGCTCAGTGATATGACAAATTAAGAAAGAGGCTATCAGATTCTCATAGCTGGTGAACTGAAGCCTCAGCTAAGTCATCCCTGTGTGTGATTGAGAAGGGAAACTTTCTGTGGTATTTAACGACAGTAATAGAATTCTGGTAGGAATAATGGAATTGTATTTTTGCTGTGTGTTTCAACATCCTTAAATGTGTATTAGCTTGGTTTGTTGCATTGTATCTTAATTTCTTTTTCACAATAAACTTCTGTTTTATTAATAAACTCAAATGTGTATCATTGCAGGTTTAGATTTAGAAACCAAAACCAAACAAATGAGATCTATCAAGCCAGATTTCAATCTGGGATCTGACTTGTTGAGTAATAACATCAGCTGGGATCATAACATTTATCCATATTCAGTTAATTAGTGTTGTTTGAGGTATTGAACAAACAAAATGAAGCGATCATATTCAAAGCGCAGAACTAGATTAACTCTTAAAGCTTGGCTAACGTTAGACATTGAAATATTCAGTTGGATTTGGCAGCCTTAATGAAAGTGGAAATGGGATATCTTGATCATATTTCCCACATCACAGCTCATCTAGCTTAGACAACATGACCAAGGTATTGGATTTCATTTCCATAATAATGCCAGTCTCCATCCCTAACTCACACCACAGTGAAACATTCAGCCACACTTTCATCACTTTCCCAGATGTCCAAGTTCTTCAAGAACCGCAACTTTCCCCCATAATGATCGAGAACGCCCTTGACCGCGTCTCCCGTATTTCCCGCAACACATCCCTCACACCCCACCCTGGCCACAACCGCCCAAAGAGGATCCCCCTCGTTCTCACACACCACCCTACCAAACTCCGGATACAACGCATCATCCTCCGACACTTCCACCATTTACAATCCGACCCCACCACCCAAGACATTTTTCCATCCCCACCCCTGTCTGCTTTCCAGAGAGACCACTCTCTCCGTGACTCCCTTGTTCGCTCCACACTGCCCTCCAACCCCACCACACCCGGCACCTTCCCCTGCAACCGCAGGAAATGCTACACTTGCCCCCACACCTCCTCCCTCACCCCTATCCCAGGCCCCAAGATGACATTCCACATTAAGCAGAGGTTCACCTGCACATCTGCCAATGTGGTATACTGCATCCACTGTACCCAGTGTGGCTTCCTCTACATTGGGGAAACCAAGCGGAGGCTTGGAGACCGCTTTGCAGAACACCTCCGCTCAGTTCGCAATAAACAACTGCACCTCCCAGTCGCAAACCATTTCCACTCCCACTCCCATTCTTTAGATGACATGTCCATCATGGGCCTCCTGCAGTGCCACAATGATGCCACCCGAAGGTTGCAGGAACAGCAACTCATATTCCGCCTGGGAACCCTGCAGCCTAATGGTATCAATGTGGATTTCACCAGTTTCAAAATCTCCCCTTCCCCAACTGCATCCCTAAACCAGCCCAGTTCGTCCCCTCCCCCCACTGCACCACACAACCAGCCCAGCTCTTCCCCTCCACCCACTGCATCCCAAAACCAGTCCAACCTGTCTCTGCCTCCCTAACCGGTTCTTCCTCTCACCCATCCCTTCCTCCCACCCCAAGCCGCACCCCCATCTACCTACTAACCTCATCCCACCTCCTTGACCTGTCCGTCTTCCCTGGACTGACCTATCCACTCCCTACCTCCCCACCTATACTCTCTCCACCTATCTTCTTTACTCTCCATCTTTGGTCCGCCTCCCCCTCTCTCCCTATTTATTCCAGTTACCTCTCCCCAACCCCTCTCTGATGAAGGGTCTAGGCCCGAAACGTCAGCTTTTGTGCTCCTGAGATGCTGCTTGGCCTGCTGTGTTCATCCAGCCTCACATTTTATTATCTTGGAATTCTCCAGCATCTGCAGTTCCCATTATCTCTGACACTTTCATCAGTGTCAGCTTGGTTCAATAGTAGATCATACTTTCTCCAAGTCAGAACAGAATGGATGGAGCCCCACTGCGGGACTGAATGTATTTTGACCTCTCAGTGCAATTTTGCTGTACTCTTATACATGTCATTTTTTCAATAAAGCTTTTATTCCAATAGAAGGATGTGAATAATATTCCATTGCATCATTTCCAATGAAGATGTGGGAGTTCATCTAATTTCCTGAGCCAATATTGGCAACAGAAAATAAGTGGTCATTTAATTTATATTGCTAATTATGCTTCATGTTGGAAAATTAGCTGCTATACAACTGCTTAGAAAACAACAATGCCTGCCAAAAGCAATTAAATGGCTACAATATGTGCATAAGAACATCCTGAGGTTATGACAAGCTTCTGTACAAATAAATTCAATCTTCATGCCCTAACGGCTTGACGTAGTTACATTTTACCCAAACATGTTTAGATTTCTATCACCTATGCACACTTCAATTTACCCAGCATCCTTATTCTTGTTGTGGTCCACTGCTCCCCAGACTTTTAAAACAAACTTGTAGTTTTAGTTTGGACAGTTTGAAGAAGTATTGGCTGAATTTGGGAGTGTAAAACAGTCAGCCCTGAAAAAAGAAAGTACCTTCAGGCTGTTGGGCAACCTTAATGTGAGGAATTTAGTTTAGAAATTCGAGAAATTAGAAATGTTTGGTGAAAGCTCAAGGGGATTTGAAGCTGAGAAAGTTTAAGCTTAGTTACATAGAACATAGAACATAGAACATTGCAGCACAGTACAGGCCCTTTGGCCCTCGATGTTGTGCCGAACTGTCATACCGATCTCAAGCCCATCTAACCTATGCTATTCCACGTATGTCCATATGCTTATCCAATGACGCCTGAAAGGTACCTAAAGTTGGCGAATCTACAACCATTGCAGGCAAAGCGTTCCATTCCCTTACTACTCTCTGAGTAAAGAAACTACCTCTGACATCTGTCCTATATCTTTCATCCCTCAATTTAAAGCTATGCCCCCTCGTGCTCGCCGTCACCATCCTAGGAAAAAGGCTTTCCCTATCCACCCTATCTAACCCTCTGCTTATTTGAGATAATGGGAACTGCTGGAGATTCCAAGATAATAAAATGTGAGGCTGGATGAACACAGCAGGCCAAGCAGCATCTCAGGAGCACACCTCTGCTTATTTCATATGTTTCAATTAAGTCACCTCTCAACCTTCTTCTCTCTAACGAAAACAACCTCTAGTCCCTCAGCCTTTCCTCGTAAGACCTTCCCTCCATACCAGGCAACATCCTAGTAAATCTCCTCTGCACCCTTTCCAAAGCTTCCACATCCTTCTTATAATGCGGTGACCAGAACTGTACGCAATACTCTAAGTGCGGCCGCACCAGAGTTTTGTACAGCTGTAGCATAACCTCTTGGTTCCGGAACTTGATCCCTCTATTAATAAAAGCTAAAACACTGTATGCCTTCTTAACAGCCCTGTCAACCTGGGTGGCAACTTTCAATGATCTGTGTACATGGACACCAAGATCTCTCTGCTCATCTACACTGCTAAGAATCTTACCATTAGCCCAGTACTTTGTCTTCCGGTTACTCCTACCAATGTGCATAACCTCACACTTGTCCACATTAAACTCCATTTGCCACCTCTCAGCCCAGCTCTGCAGCTTATCTATGTCTCTCTGCAACCTACAGCATCCTTCATCACTACCCACAACTCCACCGATCTTAGTGTCGTCTGCAAATTTACTAACCCATCCTTCTACACCCTCATCCAGGTCATTTATAAAAATGACAAACAGCAGTGGACCCAACACCGACCCTTGCGGTACACCACTAGTAACTGCTCTCCAGGATGAACATTTCCCATCAACTACCACCATCTGTCTTCTTTCAGCAAGCCAATTTCCGATCCAGACTGCTATATCTCCCACAATCCCATTCCTCCGCATTTTGTACAATAGCCTACTGTGGGGAACCTTATCGAACGCCTTGCTGAAATCCATGTACACCACATCAACCGGTTTACTCTCATCTACCTGTTTGGTCACCTTCTCAAAGAACTCAATAAGGTTTGTGAGGGACGAGCTACCCTTCACAAAACCGTGCTATCCCTAATCAATTTATTCTTTTCTAGATGATTATAAATCCTATCCCTTATAACCTTTTCCAACACTTTACCAACAACTGAGGTAAGGCTCACTGGTCTATAATTGCCAGGGTTGTCTCTATTCCCCTTCTTGAACAGGGGAACCACAGTTGCCATCCTCGAGTCTTCTGGCACTATTCTTGTAGACAATGACGAGTTAAAGATCAATGCCAAAGGCTCGGTAATCTCCTTCCTGGCTTCCCAGAGGATCCTAGGATAAATTCCATCCGGCCCAGGGGATTTATCTATCTTCACCCTCTGTAGGATTTCTAATACCTCTTCCTTGTGAACCTCAATCCCACCTAGTCTAGTAGCCTGTATCTCAGTATTCTCCTCGACAACATTGGCGTTTTCTAGAGTGAATACTGTTGAAAAATATTCATTTAGTGTTTCCCCTATCTCCCCTGACTCCACACACAGCTTCCCACTACTATCCTTGATTGGCCCCAATCTTACTTTTGTCATTCTTTTATTCCTTAAATATCTATCGAAAGCCTTAGGGTTTACCCTGATCCTATCTGCCAACAACTTCTCATGTCTCCTCCTGGCTCTTCTGAGCTCTCTCTTTATGCCAAATCAATCAAAATCCTGGTTTATGAATTCACAACCCTCTTCCATTCTGTCTCTGTAAACTCCTGCAACCAGTCATTTTCTTGGATTGGATAATTTTTAATACCTCATGGGTGTATGAGTGGCATTAGCCCATTAGGTGGGTGTTTACTGCCTATCACTACTTTCACTTGGGAAAAAGTGGAAAACTCTTGTCTTAAATTTGGGTGCCCTGTGACAATTGTTTCTGAAGAAGGGCCCAGACCCGAAACGTCAGCTTTGCTGCCCTTTTGATGATGCCTGGCCTGCTGTGTTCATCCAGTTCTACACTTTGTTATCTGTGAAAATTGTAGTTGTTTTGTATCAGGTTTGAAACAAGCCAGTGGCTAGTTGGGCCACTTCAGTGGACAGTTAAGAGTCAAACAGATTACTTGGAGGTTGGAGTTTCAGATAGACCAGACATAGTACACGGAGTAGACTCCTCTCCCCAAAGCAATGTTATTATACCAGATTCATTTTTATGACAATTGAAGTCCAGCTATCCATGGCCACTATTACCGATAATTCTATTTATTCCAGATTTGTTAATTAGCTAAATATAAATTCTTCCAGCCACCATGGTGGGATTTGAACTTTTATTTCCAGGTCATTATTCCAGCCTTCTGGACTACAAGAATAGAACCACAATGCTATTGTACTCTATAATCCTGCACCCAATATAATTATATCTGAAACCAGATAATTTTTTTTAAAAATTGTTCGAAAATGTATCAGCCTATGTCTAGGTTAAGAATAAATTAAGTCTTTATTTATGACAGATTTCAAGTCAAGAAACAGTACTATAACCATAGCAACAAGAACATTGGATACTCTGGGACAACATCACTAATCACAATGTAGTGACAATCTCAAACCTGGGAATTCTGCCAAATCTAGGTTTTTTTTTCATTTTTGTTTTCTTCTTGTTTGTCTTCTTTCTGTGGAGGATTCATCCAAAATGCAGATCAATTGTAGAACCTCACCTTCGCTCACTGCTAAGCGACTACTGAGGGTATATCTCACTTTTATGTCCCAACCTTTACAATGAATTTAATTACATTTATCAATCAACACCTTACAATTTACACCAGCAAATATCAACTATCTTTGACAAAGCACATTCTTTCCACCGATGATATCTATCAATTCTTTGGAATCAGTCCATATTTCTGTCGTATATCAGTCGTATTTCTGCGTAATTTTCCTTCTCTTGACAGAATTCACTCCCTTAGCCACTTTCATACTTGATATCTACCAAATGATGTCAAAAAAATTACAGTTTATTACCATAGAATCCCTACAGCCTGGGAACAGGCCATTCGGCCCAACAAGTCCACACCGACCCTCACAGCACCCCAGCCAGACCCATCCCCCTATAAACCACCTAATGTACACATCCCTGAACACCATGGGCAATTTAGCATGGACAATCCACCCAGCCTGCACAGCTTTGGACTGTGGGAGGAAACCAGAACCCAGAGGAAACCCACACAGATACAGGGAGAGAGTTCAAACTCCACACGGACAGTCGCCCGAGGGTGAATTGAACCCAGGTCCCTGGCGCTGTAAGGCAGCAGTGCTAACCTCTGTGCCACCCATTTAAGATTACATTATCATATTTCTCTGGTGCAATGTGTTTTGGATCTTAGACATATGCAGACCCGACACACTCCAGCTACTGTGTGTAATAGAAGCTGTATTTAATGTTTTAAAGTGCCTGCTCTCTCATATCCATAGCTGCTTGCTTCATGCAGTTTCTTTGTCTACGCAGCCACACTTAACCTTAATTAATCATACATGGGGAGCAGTCAACAACTAAATGTTACAAGGTGCAAAGTAAATTTTTACTTTATTCCTTCAGACTAGCATTGATTACCCATTGCTAACTTCCCAGAGGGCAGTTAAATGTCAACTATACTGCTGTGGGTCTGGAGTCACATGTATGTCAGACCAGGTAAGGACAGTAGTTTCTTTCCGTCAGTGGTTTTCCCAACAATGGGCATCATCAGACTCCTAATTCCAGATGTTTATTGAATTCAAATTCCACCGTCTGCCATATAGGATTTGAACCTAGCTCCTCAGCTAATTACCAGAGTCATTGGAATAATGGTGCCACTAGGGCCATTGCCTCCCCAATATTTCCCCTGTCTGTAATGCCCTGAGTGAACTTGTGCTGGTTGGTTCTGGTTCTGAGGAAGGGTCACCAGACCCGAAATGTTAACAATGATTTTCTCTTCACAGATGATACCAGACCTGTTGAACTTTTCCAGCAACTTCCGTTTATGTTCCTTTTGCTAGTTGGAGTCCAGCCTCTTGAATGTTGTTATGGCTATGTCCATTTGGGTAAGTATCGAGTATTCCGTCAGACCTCTGGCTTGAGCCTAGTAGACATGACAGAGCCTGGCTAATCTCCAGATCTCTCAGGCTGCCGGCTCTCAGTCTTGTTCAAGTTATGATATGGCTGGTCCAGTTAAGCTTCTGATCAATGATAATTACCAAATCTGGTAGGCCATCAAATTTATTCCAGAATGGTGAACCATTACCCAGACTATCTTTGCCAATTCAAAACAATTTTTGATTTATGCATGGCAATGTCTTTGAAGAAAATATTTTGTTTTCCTGGTTTCTACCTTCTAGACAGCACTGTCATTGAGACAACAAAGTGTGGAGCTGGATGAATACAGCATGCCAAGCAGCATCTTAGGAGCCCAAAAGCTATCATTTCGGGCCTAGATCCTTCATCAGATATTCATTTTTCTAATGAAGGGTCTCGGCCTGAAACGTCAGCTTTTGTGCTCCTAAAATGCTGCTTGGCCTGCTGTGTTCATCCAGCTCCACACTTTGTTATCTCGGATTCTCCAGCATCGGCAGTTCCCATTGTCACTATAATTGAGATTGTCTTTTTCCTGTTGCCTTGTCACAGAAATTAGCCTGGATATGTTAACGAGTTCATTATTGATACCATACAAAGTCATTTTAAATAATTTCTCGTCAGATGTAGCTCAAAGTTTTAGTTTAAACATTCATGGCTATTAATTATTGTAGAAGATTCTGAGCTATCTACAAAATTTAACTGTGCTCTCATATCTTTCAGGATCAATTTTGGAGATGTGGTTAATCAGATGTCCATTAACCCACATGTAGGATTACATGCCATTCCTCATCACACAATGATTTCAGTGAAATAAAATATCCCATTCAAATTAAATTGTTTAGTTCAAATGACATGCATTACAATCTGCTGTGACACCTGTTGATAATGTTATTAAAATCTTTGCCAAGAGAGAATATAATTTTCACACAATCATTTGTAGGCTATACCATTGTTTTGAGGAATTAGTAACTGTGGACTTAACTGATAAGATGTTTAGGGTACGATTTTGCAATTTGATATCTGAAACTCTCATGGTGGTATTCCCTCAAACCAAGGTGCAATGCACTCTAGCTATCTGTAATTCGAAAGCTGAAGAACTCTTGCAATGTATTTCCAACGTGATACCTGAATAGAGTGCATGAAGAACTTTTCACCAGAATAATTTTACAAGCAGCCGTGCAGCACTACGTCTTCAGGAGAATATCACCGGCTGTGAACTAATTACATTCTCATTTCCTTGCTGCAAGGAGCTACAATTTTAAGATTGTGAACTACATCTCGTCAGGAAGAAAGTTCTTGCTTCTGTCGCCCAAGCTGTGAGACCTGCTGTCAGCTGGTTGAGAAACAGAGACATTCTGATGATTAATTTGCCCATACGTTATGCACACCTTCCAGAATGTACCCTTTGTCACTTAAACTTAATGAAATTTTTCA
The DNA here is from genome assembly GCF_030684315.1 of Stegostoma tigrinum. Classification (NCBI taxonomy): domain Eukaryota; kingdom Metazoa; phylum Chordata; class Chondrichthyes; order Orectolobiformes; family Stegostomatidae; genus Stegostoma; species Stegostoma tigrinum. The sequence continues at coordinate 13,396,949 of NC_081364.1, forward strand.
CTCGATTACCTCTTTGAAATTCCCTACAATCAAGGCAATTTCAAACTGTAGATGCTACAATATGGATCAGTTATCTACACCTTAAAACCAACATTGGCTACCGGAAATTACATTGGGAATCATCAATGATGATTTAAGGCAGTTTGTAAGGGAGTTGAAGCCGTATGCAAAGTAATGAAACACACATATCAACCGGATTATTTTTTGTGCTTTCTCCTTTTTCAACATGAAGGACATTGCTTTCAAGGAATGGGGCACCTGGCACCAGCCCCATTAAGACTGGTCCTTGCTCCAGTGGCAGCATGACTACATTACAGTCACAGGCCATACAAAGTCCTGATCTTCTGATACTTTGACACAAAATCTAGGTTGAGGTATCATCACGATACTGAGAGTGTGCTGGACAGCTGGAAGTCCTGTCTTTGGAATTAGACTTGGATATGATGCCCTAACTATGCCTTCAGGTAGTAGATCTTGTGGCACCATTTCAGGCAAAAGCAAGGGAGGTAACTCTGCGTTGACTGCCTTTCTATTCTATGTTATTACAGTGACTGTGCTTCAAAACAATTACAGCAGTCAACTCAAATCAGGCAGAACCAAATTTATTGTCCAAGTATGGTTCAGAATGATTGGACTTCATAGAAACCCTACAGTGTGGAAGAAGGCCACTCAACCCATCAAGGTTTTAAAGGGATACAGGCCAAGTGGGACCAGAGTAATTTAGGATATCTGGTCAGCATGGACAAGTTGCACAAAACGGTCTGTTTCCATGTTGTACAATTCTACGACTTTAAGTCCACACCAACCCTCTGAAGAGCATCACATGTAGACCCACAACCCCGACATCTCCCATGGTCAATCCACCGAACCTGCAATATCTATGGGCACTGCAGCATGGCCATTCCACCTAACCTGCACATGTTTGGAATGTGGGAGACAACGCACGCAGACACAGGGAGAAATTGTAAACTTCATAGAGACAATTGCCTGAGGGTGGAATTGAACCGAGGGTCCCTGGCGCTGTAAGGAAGCAGCAGTAAACGCTGAGCCACGATGCCACCTGTGATTTATTATCAATCACAGTGGGCCCACCCCCAAACAACCTACCCATACAGCTTGAAGGGCAGGTCCAAGATCTTCAGGGTTACCGCATACACTTCAAAACACCACATAGAAAGAATTGATTCATCCTGGAACTGGTGCATTACAGATTCAGCAGAACATTACCAAAGGTCTAAGGTTTAGATTATGAGGAGAGACAACTTAAACTATATTTGTATTCTTTGGAAGATAGTAGGTTAAGAAGCAACTTTTAAAATATTCTTGCTTGGGATGTGAACATCACTGACAAGAGCAGCGTATTGCCCATCGCAAATTCACCATTCAAATAAACTAGTGACTAATACGTTCATTGACGGAAGCTTTTAAGATTTTGAAAGATACTGAAAGAATAGATGGAGAGAAACATTTTCTACTGATGGGAGCAGAGTCTGGATCAAGGAGAATTTTAAAATCTGATCCATGGGCCATTCAGATGATAACTTTATGAAGCAATTCTTCTCACAACTGTGGCAGAAATTGGCACTCATTCTAACAGATAGAAGTAAATGTTGGCTTAATGAATATTAATTTATCTGAAAGTGAGATATTTTCGCTTCATTAGTGTATAAATGCCCAGGGAATAGGGTGATAGTGCATAGCTGGAGATAAAAGCACTCATTAAGTAGAATTGCAGTAGACGATAAAAAAGGTTAGAAGTGATGAAGGCCTACATCTGTTTTTATGTTTTTAAGGATGGGGCATTTCTGGTCAACCCTGTCCAGCTTACCTCCTGAAAAATATAAAAAAGTAACTGGCCTGGGAAGGATTAATAGCCTCAACGCTGCTTGTACCTCATGGAGAACAAAATGCTTTTGTATCTTTTAAACTCCGACCTGATTAGGGCCTGGTGGCTTGTCTCATAGCAACTGGACAACTCGTCCAGAAAAGTGCTTTAAACTAGCCCTCTGTGCGTGGAATGATGATCCCAAATTTAAGTAGCATGTATCTGAATTTGGCATAGAATCACTGGCTAACCAGATCATGTAGGTTAATTCACCCTGTCTGGAGTTTTAGGCTAATCTATAATGCCATTTTATGTGTCAAACAAAACGTTGTGTGCAGAATGATAGAATCAGAGAAGGGAAGAATCAATAATTTGGTTTAATTTTGGTGATGATTCATCGTCAAATACAGAGCGCAGTTCCATTTTATAGGATGCAGAATTTCAGAATATTTTCGCTTCAGTAAAAACACAATTTACAGAAATATTGAAATTGCTTTTTTTAACTCCACTAAATTTTGGGTTTTCAGCACAACCATCACAGAATAATTGCTGGATCTTTGAGGGGAAGCTAGTGGAAGGGAAGGGACCGCGATTTCAGTAAAATTGAACCTCTCTACCCATATCCACTTTTAGAAATATTTGATCATACCCTTGGCAGTTTTCAGTTTGTTTCAGGGTGTGGGGAGCTCCCAGCTGCAAACTTTATTTGCATGGGTTCACCACAAACAGTAGAAACACATAGGATCTGATATTTTGACAGTTTTCAAAAGAAAAACTGCTTTTATTGGTGGACAGCAGGCTAATAGAATCCATACAGTTTGGAGGCAGGCCTTTTGGCCCATTGAGTCAAACATTTTAACAACAATATAGAAAGGTGGAAGGATGAAGAGAAGTCTGACCATCTTAGAACCTTTAGGATGACCCTCAGGGTGCTTAGCTTCTGGAAATTCCTAGGATTTATTCTCCTGGTGTGCAGAATAAGCTCTAAACAGCATAATGAAGAAACAGTCTTGTAGAATCAAACATACCCTATCATATGTGTCCTTATCCCCAACCTGTAACAAATTAGCCTGTTGTCAGTTTTACAGTATCATCGGCTGCTTTAGATTTTTCACACATTTGACAAACTGTAACAGGCCATTCGACCCAAATTCCCTACATTTTTCCCCATTAGCCTTTCCTGCATTACAATAGTGACTATGATGAAACAAAGTGCTGATTGGCTGTAAGGTGCTCTGCAACTTCTAGTAGTCAATAAAAAGTGCTCTGTAGTGGCAAGTCTTCTTGTTTGTCTCCCCACATGATATTCGGAAATGGCGCAAGGCATAGAACATAGAGCATAGAACATTACAGCACTGTACAGGCCCTTCGGCCCTCGATGTTGTGCCGACCTGCCATACCGATCTGAAGCCCATCTAACCTACACTATTCCATGTACGTCCATATGCACTGGATGCTGCAAAGGCCCTGACAGCGTTCTGGCAATAGTACCGAAGACGTGTTTCAGAACTTGCTGCTCCCTCAGCCAGGCTGTTCCAGTACAATTATAGCACTGACACATACCTGATAATGTGGAAAATTGCCAGGTACGTCCTGTACACAAAAAGCAGGACAAATCCAAACCAGCTAATTACCGTTCCATCGGTCAACTCTCAAAAAGTGATGGAGAGGTCATCAATGTTATTGTCCAGCAGTACTGGCTTAACTATAAGCTGTTCACTGGTGTCCAGTTTATGTTCTACTGGAGCCACATAGCTCCTGACCTCTTTATAACTTGGATCAAACATGAACAAAAGAGCTGAATGCAGACATAAGGTGAGCGTGATTGCCCTTGACATCAAAGCTACTTGCTACAATGTGGCATCAAGAAGCTCTAGTCAGACTAGAGTCAATGGGAGTCCACGGATAACCCTCTGCTGCTTACAGTCATACAGTCACAGGCATCTGCTCCCTCCATCACCAAAGCTTAGCAGCAGCAGTATTTACCATCCACAAGATGCACTTCAGGAATTCACTAAGCATCCTTAGACAGCATCTTCCAATCCCACAACCACCTCCATCTGAAAGGACAAGAGCAGCAGATACGCAGGAACACCGCTAACCGCAAGTTCCCCTCCTAGTCACTCACCGTTCGGAAATACGTCCCTGTCCTTAGTCAAAATCCTGAATTCCCTCCCTAAGCTGGGTGTGGGTCCACCTACAGCAAACGGACTGCAGCATTTCAACAAGTCATCTCACCACCCCCTTCTTAAAGGCTTCAAGAAATAGATGAACAATACTGGCTCAGCTAATGATTCCCACAGACCACAAGATGAATAAAAATGCACCCTTGTTGGTCTAATCCTATCACCAGAACCTACAATTCCTGTCCCCTCATGAGTTTACCTAGATTCAATTTCATGCTATTCACCCTAGCTACTCCCAACCATGCTCTGCATAAAGAACTTCCTCCTGAATTTGATTTATTGATGACCATCTTGTATATTTGGACACTGCTACGGGACAATTTAAAACACCTTCTCTACATCTCTGTCATTAAATCCCTTTACAACTTTGAAGATCAAAAAGAAGAGTGAAAGTGGCACTCTGGTACACAGAGAGATGAATGAATTGGTTGAGTCTATGCTGGTTCTCTACATAGCAATCCAGTCAGTCCCATTCCCTGTCCTACCGCTGTATCCTACAAATCCTTTTGAAATCGCCATCAAAGAACAAAGAACAAAGAAAATTACAGCACAGGAACAGGCCCTTCAGCCCTCCAAGTCTGCGCCGATCAAGATCCTCTGTCTAACCTGTCATCTATTTTCTAACGGTCTGTGTCCATTTGCTTCCTGCCCATGCATGTACCTGTCCAAATATATCTTAAAAGACGCTAACGTGTCTGCGTCTACCACCTCCACTGGCAACGCGTTCCAGGCACCCACCACCCTCTGCGTAAAGAACTTTCCACGCATATCTCCCTTAAACTTTCCTCCTCTCACTTTGAACTCATGACCCCTAGTAATTGAATCCCCCACTCTGGGAAAAAGCTTTTTGCTATCCGCCCTGTCTATACCCCTCATGATTTTGTCGACCTCAATCAGGTCCCCCCTCAATCTCTGTCTTTCTAATGAAAATAATCCTAATCTACTCAACCTCTCTTCATAGCTAGCACCCTCCATACCAGGCAACATCCTGGTGAACCTCCTCTGCACCCGCTCCAAAGCATCCACATCCTTTTGGTAATGTTGCGACCAGAACTGTACACAGTACTCCAAATGTGGCCGAACCAAAGTCCTATACAACTGCAACATGACCTGCCAACTCTTGTACTCAATACCCCGTCCAATGAAGGAAAGCATGCCATATGCCTTCTTGACCACCCAATTGACCTGCGTTGCCACCTTCAGGGAACAATGGACCTGAACACCCAGATCTCTCTGTTCATCAATTTTCCCTAGGACTTTTCCGTTTACTGTATAGTTCGCCCTTGAATTTGATATTCCAAAATGCATCACCTCGCGTTTCCTTTTCCTTTGCCCTTATGGACAGGAAATTCCAGGTTATTATCACTAACTGTACAAACAAAACATTTTTGTTCGCATCTGCTCCTGCATCCTCTCTTCCCTAAAGCATTTAATGTCTGCCCCATAGCCCATGTATATCAGCTCATCAGAACAATTTTACTTTATCTAGGAACAAAAACAGAAGTTGCTGGAAAAGCTCATCAGGTCTGGCAGCATCTGTGAAGAAAAAAAATCAGAGTTCACGTTTTGGTGTTCTGCGGAAGGGTTACCGGACCCGAAACGTGAACTCTGATTTGTTTTCTTCACAGATGCTGCCAGACCTGATGAGCTTTTCCAACAATTTCTGTTTTTGTTCCTGATTTACAGCATCTGCAGTTCTTCCGGTTTTTACTTTGTCTGCTTTACCTAAACCTGAACAACCTTTATCAAATTGCCCCTCAATCTTCTCTGCTCCAATGGAAACATCCTCACTTTCTTTAACATAACCACAAAAAGTCAAATTCCTCAATCCAGAACCATCCTGGAAAATCCCCCCTCAACCATCCCTTATCTTTCTGAAGGGAGCGCTGAGGAGCTCATCGATAAATAACTGCCAAATAACTGAGGTTGTGGATAGCTAGCAGGCTTCCTCATTACTGTCCCTGTACCTTTGTAATCCTCTCAATTTGAGACATTTCAAATCTGCTCCCTGAATTAGAATTAGAACACTTACAGTGTGGAAACAGGCCCTTTGGCCCAACAAGCCCACACCGACCCTTGGTGCATCCCACCCAGACCCATTCTCCTTTTACCCATCTAATCTACAGACAGCTGAACACTACGGGCAATTTAGCTTAGCCAATCCATCTAACCTGCACATCTTTGGACTGAGGTTAAAGGTCAGTAGGCCAGCCTCACTGGCTCAACAATTTACCTACTGTCTTCAACTATTATATCTTTGGCATCATAAATACTGCAATGGAAGAAAGACTCAAGTTAGGCTCTGTCTTATAATGCTAGCTCCCTGCCTTGTGTTCATTCCAATGCTACGATTTGACAGATCTAGCTATGTGCTGGTCTTGCTTCCTTTGAACATACTGAATTGTGCACAGTTATGGGCACCACATTATGGGAAGAGTGTGCACACCTTGGAGAGAGAGTGCAGAAGTGATTTATAAAGGATGGTGCAAAGAATGACAAGCTTCAACGATGAGGATAGATTGAAGAAGTTGGGGCTGTTGTCCTTGGAGAGAAGAAGGCCACGAGGAGGTTTGACAGAAACCTTCAAACTCATGGGCGGTCAGGACAGAGTAAATAGGGAGAAGTTGTTCCTGCTGTTAAAAAATAACGGACAAGAGTGCATACGTTTATAGCGATGTGCAAACAAAGCAAGATTGAGGTGAGGAAACAAACTTTTCACACAGCGAGTCATTAGAATATGGAAAGCACTGTCTGGAAATGTGGCAGAGGCAGGTTCAATTGAGGCATCGGATGATTATTTGGATAGAAATCATAGAATCCCTATAGTATGGAAACAGGCCATTCAGCCCAACAAGCCCACTCCGCCCCTCCAAAGAGTATCCCACCCAGACGCATTCCCTACCCCTGTATTTCCCATGTCTAACCCACCTAACCTAAACATCCACGGGTACTATAGCATGGCTAATCCACCTACCCTGCACATCACTGGGCTGTGGGAGGAAACTCATACAGGCACAGGGAGAATGTGCAAACTCCACACAGGCAGTTGCCCAAGGGTGCGATCAAGTGCGGGTCCCTGGCACTGTGAAGCAGCAGTGCTAACCACTGAGCCACCATGCTGCCCAATTATGGTGTGCAGGGATATGGAGAAAAGGCAGGAGAGTGGCACCGGGGGATAGAACTGGTGGAGGCATGATGGGCCAAAAGGCTTCTTTCTGCACTGTCAGACTTGCATGATTCTGTGATTGACATTTTATCTCTTACATCTTCCTTCAACCAGAACTGCTGCAAATTTTGGTGACTTCTGTAGGTTTCTACTCCTCGAGAGAAGTTGAGTATCCTAAATGCAGAAAACTGCAATTTTCCTGCTAACTGATCTCAAATAATTGATCTTCTCTTGTGAAATGAACTGAAATAGATCAGAGTTAGGGCAGTGAAATTCATTAAGTGCTTTTCTTTGCATTTAGTAAAACCTTCCCTTGAAGCAGAATGATCGACATGTTAAAAGGCTCTACTTTGCTTCAGCTTATTTTATTGCAACACCTTGCTGTTTAGCATATCTGATTTACTGAAATGAAATTATTTGTTGAAAAAAAGAATGACTATTTGTTTCATTTTATGAATGGTTTATATGTATTACCTGATTGTTGTTCATATAATGTCCTCATGTCAATGTGTAAGGGGATTGAGGATCCCATGATAAACGATGTGACACTTCATGGCCACTAGTAGTGGTATACAACTGGAAGGGAGTGCCAATCGGTATACCACCCTATTTTTCTCGCAAGTCATTGGTCAACCATTTTGACAAAAACCACAGGCTACGTATGAGCAACTTGAGCAGTTTTGTGATACTTGGAGCCACTGCTACACTATGCTGTCAACCTGCCTCTTCAGCTCCGGAAGTAAGATGGAAAAAAATGCGAGGTAACTAAAAAGTGCACTTAGGAGAAATGGACGTGCTGATAAGGTCGGATGAAAAATATTTGGAGGAGGTTCACGTGGCGCATTAACACTGGCATAGATCAGATTGACGAAATGTTCCTGTGGTACACAATTCTATGTGATATCTTATTTCTTCTTAGGTGCCAACTTTGTGGAAGTTTGCACCTCTTTAACTTTGCGCAGTCTAATATGGTGCGAGTTTGATTCCAATGGGACGTGTTTCCTAACACAGCAATATTTATTTATCTCCTGCTACATAGGAAACTGGGTGTGGCTGTCATGGTATTGGAGAATCCAGCAGTCATTTATTAATAATAATTTTAATGAGCAAACTTTACATTTCTCAGACACAATTGTCTAAAATGACATTGAGCAACTGTAGAGTGGAGTGTTACTCTTTAAATCATCTTTGGTACGATTGGACATGAGACATTTATAGCGAAAGGTCATACGCAATGATACAATGATGATATCACAAGCACGGTTTTGCACAGGTGTCTATCTTTAAGTAAGGTATCAATGGTATGGTCCTTTCATTTGCTGAAGAGATCTTTCCTAAAGGATCCTCCTCTGGCAGCTCTTTGGAAAAGTCACATTTATTCCCCTTTTGCGGTGGCATCTTCCAACAGACTGGCCAATAGAATTTTGGAGTTTTTGTCTGTATAACATCAGTTTGTCTCTATTAACCTTGAGGTCAATTTTTACCTTATGCTGATCCTTAAAAACTTCCAGACATTTTCTCTATTTCTCTGAACATTCACAGAAAGACCTGATGTTTCAATTTAGTGAAAACCTCCTTGCTGACGGCAAGCAAAGTGTTTAGAGCTTGTTTTCACCTGGGTTTGATTCCAGCCTTGGATGATTATATGTATGAGGTTTGCACATTGTCTCTGCGTCTGTGTGGGATTCCTCTGGGTGCTCCAGTTTCTTTCCACAGTCCAATGATGCTCGGGTTAGGTGAACTAGCCATGCTAAATTGTCCATAGTGTCGAGGGATGTGCAGGCTGGTTGGATTAGTCATGGGGAATGCAGTGTTACAGGGATGGGGTAGGTCTGGGCTGGATGCCTTTCGGAGGGTCGGGGTGGATTCGTTAGGCCAAAAGGCCTGCTTCCACACTGTAGGGATTCTATGCAAGGAGAATTTTCTAAGTGGCCCATGTGTAAACTATGCTTTATTCACTTCGATAGGGGAATAATCCATGTCTTTAGCTTAAAAAAAATTCAACACTTATTAAATTATCAGGACCTACTGGTATATCTTACCCACTTGGGCAGGGGCCATGCTCTCTGCTCTCTTCCCATCCCCCAAGGAGTTTATGTAGTCAAATGCAGTTTCCTGGAGAAAAATCACATTGTTCAGTTGTTATGTTCACTTCGTAATGAAATAGTTGATCACTCAAATTTATTCGCGGCTGACTTCTGAAATGAGTTCTGTTCGGTAACCACACTAAGCAATTTTCCATCACTTGCAACAAATTGAAAGGTATTCTTTTTTATTTGTGCCCTCTGACTAGTTTACTATGTCAAATTTCCGAGCAGGTTATTTGAAAGTAAAGGATAATCACTGCACAGGTTAACCAGAATTTTTGGATTTTGGCCTAGCTTAATGTTTACTTGAAAATGTTGTAACATCTCTCTACAGAATGTTGAAATCAGAAGAAGAATGGAGATGGCCAGATGTAGTTCTATAAAGATGAAGGATGTGTGAAAGACCAGAAAACAAGTTATAAGATGCTACATTCTATTGAATTTCCTGTTTCCTCAGAAACCTGGCCAATAGATATAGATCCTGGAAGTAGCTAGAAAGCTTTGAAATGTGAATGCCAAGACATTTGCTGAAAGATTTACACACAAACTGTAAGTTAATAGAAAGGATGCTTGAAATTGCAACAGCTAAAAACTAACGCCTAGAGAAGAAAAAGTCAGAATTTCAGCCATTTGATCAGAGTTAAAAACATAGAGACCGATTCCAGAAGGTACAGTGGGGCAACAGAAATTAGGTATAGTTGGATGAGATGTGTCACAGTGTGGCTGTGCATGAACTGTAGTAGACATCTGAGGGTGGCATAAGACAAACTAGTACGGCATGCCCTGGCAGAAGATCTCCTGGTAAGAGACACCACCAAAGAGGGAGGACAGGACAAGCTTTTGTTACAATGAAAGAAATCAAAAGTGCCACATTCCGTGCCATTATAAGATGCAACTTTTACTGCCTTTGGCTGGATTAACAGGGTCAAAAATAAAAAAATTAATTGGGTCAGTGGCTGTAACATCCTATTAACATACATAATGAGACACGCGCCATTATCATGCGTGCATTCATTACCAGTTGTTACTAAACTCATTTCAATGTGTAAATCATTGAGCTATTCCACAAATAGAACCTTGCTTGCAATTAGTGGTCAGAATTGTTTGTACCTACTGGCCAATTTAAGTGGGCAATGAAACCAAAGAATAATGATAAAATAATCTGGGTTGCCAAAAGCACTCCCTGCCCCTTATACCCTCCTGGCCAGCAGTGATCGTGGTTGGTTTTGAGGCCTCTTTGGTGCTAAGCAGCTCAGTGAAGGTAATTGAGGAGCTGGTTACACCTATACTGAACCTGCCACCAGTCTGTATCCATGGGTACAAAAGCCCAGATCAATCTATTAAGATTGAAACAAGGGCTGAGACCACTTTCTTTTAATCCCATTAGTACTGCATTCTGCATGACCGGCATATGATATCTATATTTCGACTGGAAGCTGGCCCCAGCTCACGAACAAATCTTTTGATTTCTTATGTGAGCTGTCCTAGGTAGGACTGGCTGTTGAGTTTGGCAGGACTAACTGGGTCTCATATCCCGACAGCAGAATTATAGATCCCTATCTTCATGGTAGGCTCCCGGTTGAGAAAAGCTAGCAGGACTGTGGAGAACAACTGACCAATCAATAGACTAAGAGTTGGCCTGTAGGACTTTCAGATCGATTTTCAGCAAAGTGAAAACCAGATTGTTACATTAATAATGTAAAATTTTATGGCATAAAATGCACGGAATTTCATATAATATTTCATGCAAGAAGAAACTTATTAGATTTTTTAATAAATATATTACAGCCCAGAAGCAAATTATTAATATCTAAAATTCCACTTATAGGCGGTATAACTTTAATACTTTTGATATTTCAAGTAGAAACTAATTAGAAATTTTACTCTAAAGCTGGCATACAGACACACCATTCCTATACACAGGATCAGTAGGCAAGAGGTACACTTGACAGAGTAATATTCCTGGACTTGATTATTGAATGCAACTTGGTGACAACTCCTATACCACCAAATCCTACAATTGTACTTGGATGGGAAAAAATTCCAAGGGTAATTAATTGAAGAACTCGTATAAACACCGTTTGTGCTGTAAACCTCAGGATCAATAATAATCTGAAGAAAAGTCTCTCAAAATCATGCAACAGGAAAGGAAGCCATCCATTACATCATACCTGTGCTAGATCTTAGAAAGAGCTATTTCAACCATCCCAGCAGGGTAATCCTTTCCAAAGATATTTTCAATTCTCTTCTGACTGAGGTTACCAACGATGCTCTTTCAGAAAATGCATTATGGATTACGTAGCTCATCTTTCATGGGTCTTGCACTGTTAATGTGTTAAAAAAAAACTCCATAAGGTGTTTTGGAGTAGTCAAGACAAAGAGTAAAGTTAGCTCAGCCTCAGGAGAATTGAAAAACTCAGAAAGTAAAACTCAACTGAACTATATGACTGAACTGTAATTGGTGACTGAATTCCAGAGGCACGGCCATTTCCATACATCAGTTGGTAATTGACGAAGCTATTTTATTATGATTGCAGTGCAGTATTAGAGCATTAACATCTAAAATTCCAGTTATAGGCTATACAACTTTTGCAATTTTGGTCATTCTTATGGAAGCAGTGCAGTTATTTTCACCAGCATTTAATTGTTTGAAAAATGCATTTGTGTACAACACAAAGCTGTTAAGTATGTATGTAACTGATGTGCATTGTTTTCACGTCAGTTTAATATTTTATTTAATTTAACATATTTTCCTAATAAATTTGTTCAGAGAAATGTTATTACACACTTTTGGAGCAGGTTGGATTTCAAACTGGGCCACAACAGCTCCTCAGTTTAATAATCCTGTGTTAATGAGGATGTCGATTCTTTCTGTTTATATCTTTAAACTTAATTACAATGCAGATTAATATCCTTCAGGAGTAATCCACCTGTTTATTTACCTATGAACGGGTGATACTACGTGTAAGATGCCACAGAAAAAGAAATGGAAGTTTTGTTTTCCCAAAAGTCTGGCAATAAGATTATCATGAAATTTAGTCCACAAATCTATCGTGAGTAGCAAACTCACTGGTGTTCCGTAGCATGTTCTGATCAACTTGAAACATTGGGTGAACTTTTCCTTAGGATTTTAAAGGTGGATGTGAAGGAGGCAAAGGCAAGACAATCCTGGAAAAAAATGGCATTGGACTAGTTTGCCAATTGGTTCAATCTCTGGCCATATTTCCCAGGGGCAGTTTGATCCCAGTGCTGGCAAACCCCATGTCTACAGTGCAACGCCGATTAAAGTTGCTGGACGACTAATTCTCTGCAAGCTTCACACCATGCAGTAAGTTTGTCCAATATTGCACTGTGCCAACACCCAGATAAATGAGCAGAGGCAGCAGCAGCACAATGGGAAGTCAAGGCTGTGTCACATCTAAAAGCGACCTAAACGTTTCTGGCAGAGCATGACAAAGTTATTGTCTTTCCATGTCAAATGCAAAAAACATCAGAGCAGCAATTGTGTACGATAATGATTCCGAAGGGGTTAATGTTCACATTAGATTGGCACCATCATTTACTGATTTCACACGCAGTCTATAGATGGAGACAAGGAGTTTCACTCTAGCTTTTGGAGGGAGCAGATATATCAGAACCAACCCCCTAAGGTCATGGTAATTACGACTAATCGGTTGTAGTTGTATCTATCCTTCAATAAAGCTTCTTTTGACAATCAAACAGTGCATCTTGTGTCGATTCTCCATATCAATCTATCCTCTATTACTAATCACCAGCGATGCCCAAGGCCTGGGCTTTCCGAAATGGGGTCAGCACCTAAAATGGGTCCCTTTCTGACATTTTCAAATTATGGAGTCTGAACCAACCTCCCTTTCCCCCCGTTCTAGAAAAATGTCTGCCCACCTCCCCCACTTCTCACTTAGAGTGTGCAGCAGTGTCCGAACCACAAAATGGGGTCATAGTGGGAAAAATTCCATGGGCAAAGCAAAAATGAAAGGAGGATTGGTGGCAGCAAACTACCTCAAATAACCCTTACTCGATAGCACATCTTGGAAAAAGCTGGCAAATACCATGAGTTGCCTGGCTGGTCATCTGGGAAAATGCCATCAGAGCAGAACTGATCCCCACCACAAAGAGAAGGAACTCAAAAGACACAGGAGAAAAGAAGAAAATTTAGCTAACGACTTTGCCACTTTAAGGGAGCTGTGCTGGGACCACTGTTGTCTTTGATATATGTAAATGATCTGGAGGAAGGTATAGGTGGTCTGATCAGCAAGTTTGCAGATGACACTAAGATTGGTGGAGTAGCAGATAGCGAAGGGGGCTGTCAGAGATTACAGCAGAATATAGGTAGATTGGAGAATTGGGCAGATAAATGGCAGATGGAGTTCAAACTGGGCAATTGCAAGGTGATGCATTTTGGAAGATCAAATTCAAGGGCGAACTATACAGTAAATGGAAAAGTCCTAGGGAAAATTGATGAACAGAGAGATCTGGGTGTTCAGGTCCACTGTTCCATGAAGGTGGCAACGCAGGTCAATAGAGTGGTCAAGAAGGCATATGACATGCTTTCCTTCATCAGACGGGGTATTGAGTACAAGAGTTGGCAAGTCATGTTACAGTTGTATAAGACTTTGGTTCGGCCACATGTACAGTACTGTGTACAGTTCTAGTCGTCACATTACCAAAAGGATGTGGATGCTTTGGAGAGGGTGCAGAGGAGTTTCACCAGGATGTTGCCTGTTATGGAGGGTGCTAGCTATGAAGAGAAGTTGAGTAAATTAGGATTATTTTCATCAGAAAGACGAAGATTGAGGGGGGACCTGATTGAGATCTACAAAATCATGAGGGGTATAGACAAGATGGATGGCAAGAAGCTTTTTTCCCAGAGTGGGGGACTCAATTACTAAGGGTCATGAGTTCAAAGTGAGAGGAGGGAAGTTTATGGGAGATATGCGAGGAAAGTTCTTTACACACGAGGGTGGTGGGTGCCTGGAACGCGTTGCCAGTGGAGGTGGTAGACAGGTACATGGATGGGCAGGGAGCAAAGGGGTACAGACCCTTAGAAAATAGATGACAGGTTTAGACAGAAGATCTGGATCGGTGCAGGCTTGGAGGGCAGAAGGGCCTGTTCCTGTGCTGTAATTTTCTCTTGTTCTTGCTTCTTTGTTTATTAAGTTCATTATCACTTTAAGAAGACATAAGCAATCAATTAGCAACTGAGATGTAGTTATTGACCAAGATGGACAGCAGCAACCATGGAAACAACATAAAGGCAATCTCAGCATTACAAAGGCAAAACCTCAATTGGAAACTAGGCTAGGAGAAGGCAGATATAGGCTGAACGGCCCACTTCTATTCATATGTTCCGCTTCCTTTTTGAGAAAACCCAGCAATACTTAGAACATTAAGAGCCCATAGCGAAGGAGGCTTTCTAAAAAGCCACTAAAAACTTCAGGATGTAAAGTTAGAGATCTCGAATGGAAATTGGATAAAATGTTGAGAAATAGCACAAAGACAAGAGGGAAGGTAAAGGAATACAAAAGAGAGTTCTGATCAAGACAAGGATAAGTTCCATTTGACTCCAAGGGAGCCAAATCACCATCCACTGATCAAGAACATGGTCAAAAAGAAGAAAATGCCTTATCTAAGCACCAAGGATACTGCAAAAACGACCACCCATTCCAATTAGGAAGTATCGCCTCATCCAGAAATCTATGATATGACAAGAAGGATTTATTTCAACAGAGCAGCTATTTTTCAGCAGTTGAGGGAGTGGGCCAACAGCAATGTATATCAAGCGCAACAATCTCCATGAAGGATATTTGAGAGATAAAGGACCTTCAGAGGATAAACCAGTACCAGTCTGAAGCAAGAACGCACCATTCTTACAAATCTGACAAGAGTACGTTGAGAAAAATATGAAAAGTCCAAACAGTCTTTGAAGTTTATGTCTAGGGAGGTCAGAGACATGGGGGGAGATGCTGTAATATTAAATGCACTATAGTTGTGCCCATGATTGTACAATCAGTTAATTAGAGGGAAAATCATTAAACTTTGGGGAGATGTTGTATAAATTAAACATTAATCCCTTCAGAATCATTATGTTACATTCACTTCAATGACTCTGTTGATACCACACACAGTCCGTGGTTAGGCACAATGGGTCCTACTTGAGCTTTTGGACAGAATAGATGAGCACGTACCAGATTCTGATTGTACCTGACCAAATGTAGTTGTATTTATTGCTATCATGCAGTATACTTCCTTGTTATTTCAGAACGCTGCCTCTTCCATAAATGTTAGATGGCGGTATGTCCTCTACCATTAATCACTAAATAGGCCCAAGACAAAGCATAGACAATGGAAGATTGTCGGCAGAAGACTACTTCAAATAATTTTTACCTAGTGCCACCCACTGGTACAGTTGGTAAATGCGATAAAGTACTAGAAATGAACTTGCAAAATTCTGATTATTCAAAAATACCATCTATGACCCATCAAGGTTTCTCCATCATTAAAGACAGCTCCATCTTCAACTCCCTTTCGGCCGACTCATCATATGCCCTAATTCTGTGTGAGATCAAAAGCCCCTCTATCACAGCCTTAAAAGCATTAAAAAGTGCCATGTCCACAAGCCTCTGGGAAAGAGAATTCTAAACTTGTACGGCCCTCTTCTCATCGCGATCCTAAATGATTGGCCCACCCATTGATGGCAACCTGTCTTCCTTGCAATGGGCCCATTAGCCATCCTTCATGCAGAATATTTGAAGGGTATTCAGCTCCTGTAAGATTCAGCTAGAAGGTCGAAGAAGGCAAGATCAAGTGTATTCACACCCCAAAAATCTGATACCTGGTACCTGAGCCAGTGTAAAAGTTTATTTGTTATCTCTGCTTCTCTTCCTCTCCACAGGTACTGCCTGACCAGCTGAACAACTCCCAATATTTTAGGTTTGAATCTTTTGTAGTACATCATTTGGATTTGAATTTCTTTTGGAAACCGTATCAAAGCTCTCAGTTATTCCACTGATTCAGACTCTGCTTGTATTATTCCGAATCGCAGCAATAAAGGAAGGGACTGATTTTCTCTTCGTGTTAACAGAAGCCAGTTTGTATAGTGATATAACAAGGTGCAGAGCTGGATGAACACAGCAGGCCAAGCAGCATCGGAGGAGCAGGAAGGCTAACGTTTTGGGCCTCGACCCTTCTTCAGACAATTTCATTTCTGAGGAAGGGTCTAGGCCCGAAATATCAGCCTTCCTGCTCCTCCGATGCTGCTTGGCCTACTGTGTTCATCCAGCTCTACACCTTGTTATCTCAGTATCTCCAGCATCTGCAGTTCCTACTATCTCTGAACCAGTTTGTATAGTACTTGCACCATTCCCTCAATCCCACAGGTTCCACTGCAGCCTTCTGACCTCAGCCCCCTCCAAAGTGCAGAAGACAGGATGGAAAATTTGGTCAAGACACAGACTTACTAAATCCAGCAGAATACAAATTGGTTTTAAACGGTGAGGAAGCCATGACAGAGAGTAAGGGAGCTCCTCATTAAGATCATAATAATGCCTCTCTATTCCAACACTGGATATGAACAAGGATGTTAGAGGTGACAGGCCAGGGTTGTGCAGTGCTGAAAATGAGAAAGCTTGGCTTGAAAGGGAAACTTCATACTAATTAGACTGGCTATATTGCTGATACAAAAATGTCACTTGATAAGTGATCACCTAGCTGGTACAGTGGATCAGTGGATAGCACTACTGTCTCACAGCTCTCTGGACCTGAGTTTGATCCAAGCCTCAGGAATCTGTCTGTGTGGAGTTTGCACATTCACCTTGTGTTGGGATAAAAAGGTGTGGAGCTGGATGAACACAGCAGGCCAAGCAGCATCAGAGGAGCAAGAAGGCTGATGCTTTGGGCCTAGAGCCTTCTTCAGAAAAATTTCAGAAATTTTTTTCTGAAGAAGGGTCTAGGCCAGAAACGTCGGCCTTCCTGCTCCTCTAATGCTGCTTAGCGTGCTGCATTCATTCAGCTCCGCACCTTGTTATCTCAGATTCTCCAGCATCGGCAGTTCCTACTAACTCTCCCTGTGTTGGGGTAATGAAATGTGAGGCTGGATGAACACAGCAGGCCCAGCAGCATCTCAGGAGCACAAAAGCTGATGTTTCGGGCCTAGACCCTTCATCAGAGAGGGGGATGGGGTGAGGGTTCTGGAATAAATAGGGAGAGAAGGGGGAGGCGGACCGAAGATGGAGAGAAAAGAAGATAGGTGGAGAGGAGAGTATAGGTGGGGAGGTAGGGAGGGGATAGGTCAGTCCAGGGAAGACAGACAGTTCAAGGAGGTGGGATGAGGTTAGTAGGTAGGAGATGGGGGTGCAGCTTGGGGTGGGAGGAAGGGATGGGTGAGAGGAAGAACAGGTTAGGGAGGCAGAAACAGGTTGGACTGGTTTTGGGATGCAGTGGGTGGAGGGGAAGAGCTGGGCTGGTTGTGTGGTGCAGTGGGGGGAGGGGACGAACTGGGCTGGTTTAGTGATGCGGTGGGGGAAGGGGAGATTTTGAAGCTGGTGAAGTCCACATTGATACCATTGGGCTGCAGGATTCCCAAGTGGAATATGAGTTGCTGTTCTTGCAACTTTCGGGTGGCATCATTGTGGCACTGCAGGAGGCCCATGATGGACATGTCACGTAAAGAATGGGAGGGGGAGTGGAAATGGTTGCGAATGGGAGGTGCAGTTGTTTATTGCGAACTGAGCGGAGGTGTTCTGCAAAGCGGCCCCCAAGCCTCCGCTTGGTTTCACCAATGTAGAGGAAGCCACACCGGGTACAGTGGATGCAGTATACCACATTGGCAGATGTGCAGGTGAACCTCTGCTTTATGTGGAAAGTCATCTTGGGGCCTGGGTTAGGGGTGAGGGAGGAGGTGTGGGGGCAAGTGTAGCATTTCCTGCGGTTGCAGGGAAAGGTGCCGGGTGTGGTGGGGTTGGAGGGCAGTGTGGAGCGAACAAGGGAGTCACGGAGAGAGTGGTCTCTCCGGAAAGCAGACAGGGGTGGGGATGGAAAAATGTCTTGGGTGGTGGGGTCGGATTGTAGATGGCGGAAGTGTCGGAGAATGATGCATTGTATCCGGAGGTTGGTGAGTGGTGTGTGAGAACGAGGGGGATCCTCTTTGGGCGGTTGTGGCGGGGGCGAGGTTTGAGGGATGTGTTGTGGGAAAAATGCGGGAGACGCGGTCAAGGGTGTTCTCGACCACTGTGGGGGGAAAGTTGCGGTCCTTGAAGAACTTGGACATCTGGGATGTGCGGGTGTAGAATGCCTCATCGTGGGAGCAGATGCAGCGGAGGCGGAGGAATTGGGAATAGAGGATGGAATTTTTGCAGGAGAGTGGGTGGGAGGAGGTGTATTCTAGGTAGCTGTGGGAGTCGGTAGGCTTGAAATGGACATCAGTTACAAGCTGGTTGCCTGAGGTGGAGACTGAGAGGTCCAGGAATGTGAGGGATGTGCTGGAGATGGCCCAGGTGAACTGAAGGTTGGGGGGGAAGGTGTTGGTGAAGTAGATGAACTGTTCGAGCTCCTCTTGGGAGCAAGAGGCGGCGCCGATGCAGTCATCAATGTAACGGAGGAAGAGGTGGGATTTGGGGCCTGTGTAGGTGCGGAAGAGGGACTGTCCCTGTGTTGGGATTTGGTTTCCTCCCAAAGTCCAAACAATGTGTAAGTTGGGTGGATTGACCATACTAAATTTCCATTAGTGTTCAGGGATGTTCAAGCTAGGCAGATTAGCCATGGGGAAATGTGGGGATATGGTGGATCTGAGTGGGATGCTCTTCAGAGGGTCAGTATGAATTGATAGGCTGAATGGCCTGCTTCCACACAGAAGGGGTTCTGGTGTATCTGACATCCTCTACAGGATTCTGAGTGAAAAGTTAGACCCCATCAGTTATCAATGAAACCTTTGCAAAGAACAAGACAATATTATGGCTGTTCCAATTTGTAAAAGCACAGATAGCAACTTGGAATTTCGAGTGAACCACAATCAAGAAGTTCAAGTTGTAATATTAACAAAACTCCCCTTCAGCAAATTCTGGTAAAATCGCTTGCTATATGAGATTTCAAGCGAGTATTGTGTTAAAAGACCTGTGATTTTACAATAGTTCATTGCTGCATCTTGAAGACATTGTAAATTGGTCCCAAACGTTACCTTAGATTGCCCCAAGTGAGAAATATTATCCCTGGGAAATGGAACATTTTGGACATGATACAACGCCATTTGAGGCATTCAAGAGGGGCATTGGATGATTATTTGTATAGAAATGGTGTACAAGCACGTGGGGAAAAGGCAAAAGGTTTCGAAGGCTAGGCTACAAGGCTTATTTGATGAGCTGGTGCAGGCTCGATTGGCCGAATGGCTTCCTTCTACACTGTAATAATTGTGTGGCCATGAATCACACTCAAGTATGGCATGGTTAGGCCTTCAGCATGCCCAAAAACATTCCTCAAAATGTCACCTACTGGCCCACGATGCTATTTTCCCATTTTGCATGTTAGTAAAGTGAGCTGAAATGTATTTCCAAAAGACCCCTTGCAGTGAGTATATTTTGTCCTATCAACTGAGATGTGAACTCTGGTTGACAGCTAACCAGACCCCCCGACCTCACCGCCATGTCATACTGGAGTGTGACTGATAGTCACAGAATTGCTGCAGCATACAACAATGCCATTCGGCCCATCGTGTACACACCAGCTCTACAAATGAGTCTTGTTACCGACTGGCCAGCATCACGGCTCTGTGGTTAGCGCTGCTACCTCACAAGAGCAGGGACCCATGTTCAGCTCCAACCTTGGTGACTGTCTGTGTGGATTTTGCACATTCTCCCCATGTCTGCATTAGTCACCTCAGAGCGCTCCTGTTTCCTCCGACAGTCCAAAGATGTGCAGATTAGGTAGATTGGCCGTGGGAATTGCAGGATTTACAGGGGTAGGGTGGGTCTGGGTTGGATACTCTTTGGAGGGCTGGTGTGCATTTGAGGGGCTGAATGGCCCGCTTCCACACTGTATGGATTCTATGATTGTCTGTAGGTGCTACAATATAGCAGGGTATGGATTCACTCTGGTTTGCCTTCTGTTGTAATGTCTGGATGCGTCAAAGCTACTGAGTTCTCAAAACAATTAAATACCGAGTGTCTAGAGGAATTAAAAGATGCAGAAGGCTGAATTCATCTCCAAGATCAGAGTTAAATCTAAACCACAACATAAGCATGCAAATTCCAACTGCATAACAGAAAATAGTTTTGCTCTATTTCCTGCTAATTACTGACGAGAATGATGCTGTAACGTTATTTGACACGAACTGATACCCCTCAATCAAATCCTTTCTCTGCTTCAAGGGCAACAAAACCACGCCATCCGGTCCCTCTCCTTATAACTGACACTCTCCATCAGAGACAACACGCTGAGGCATCTCCTCTCTACCCTCTCCAATGCAATCACTTTGTTCTGTCAAAACTACATAACTTTCCATCTGTGGCCGAACCAAAGCAAAGCTGCAACATGAAATGAGCAAGTCCTAATCAGGGATTAATAATGCTTGAGTATGGGGCTGCTCACCACCACCATCTCAAGGACATTTAAGGATGGGCAACGAATGCTGGCCCATTCAACAATGTGAACATCCCATAAATTAATCAAACAAAAAATGGTGGGCTAGGTGCAGAGGTTTTCTTGCAGCGGTTATTCAGATCTTCATAGAAGGTCAGGTCAGACAAATTTTGAATATGCCACTCATATATTAAGTACAGGAACAAATGACTGCAGATACTGGAGTCTGTACTGAAAACAAATGCTGGAGCTCACAGCCAGTCAGACAGCATCCATGGGGAGAGAGCATGCCAATGTTTTGAGTCTAGATGACTCTTCATCAGATGCTCTCATATATTAATGTTGATCTTCCTCTGCACCTTGCCTGTCGCTGTAATACTATACTCTGCATTCTGTTCTATTACCCTGACCTATTTATATAAGGTGCAATTTGCCTGTAAAGCACACAAAACAGTACTTTTCACCGTATCTCGGTGCATGACAATAATAAATCAGAACAAATCAAAACTTGTAAACAATATTTATGAACAGACTGTGCATTGATAGCAAGACTACAGAGCAGCACATTGAATTTTCTGAGCTGTACAAGTTCCAACCTTCCAGCAGAGTGCTAGCACTTGACAACTGTGGCCACAGTTCCACCACAACTTACTCAACTATACAGAATCACAGAGGTATACAGCATGGAAACAGGCCCTTCGGCCCAACGTGTCCATACTGACCCGATTTCCTAAACTGGACTGGATCCATTTGCCTGCATTTGGCTCATATCCCTCTGAACTTTTCCTGTACATGACTCTATCCCAATGTCTTTTAAATGTTGCAAACCTATCACTACAGGGAGGTTCAACCAATAACAAACCAAGAAGTTAGAATAGGCAGACTAGAGCAGGTATTCTTTATAACTAACCCTTAGCATGGTAGAGATCAGTATTTGAATGTGACGTCTGAAGGCCTGAACAAGTACTGAATTCATGAAAGGAAATGCTGTTGATTAAACCCTAAATCATAAAATCACACCTTGCATGCAAAGTATATATTGTTTTAATTCCCAGAATAGCCTCACAGGTACAAGATATCTACTGAGCTGCGTCATTACATAAACTATTGAAAGGATCAGAAAACCATAATTGCATGGTGAAAGAAATTGTTCTTTATTACTAATTAATACAGTGCACAAGATCATCCAATCTTGCACTTCAATCTTTATAAGGTTAGTCAAATCCCTAAACTTGCTTATATTTGGTCGATCATTTCACCATCTCTTTCCAAGTGGCATCATTAAAACAGGTAACGTGATTTCCCCTGAACCCAGTAATAGTAAATAAAGACACTTGAAAGCCAAAAATTGTCATTAAAAGTTGCTAGAACAAATGATTACACTTGCAGTAGTATCTCTGATTTAAAAGGCACCTGGCTGCATTATTACCATCTACAGTAAAGAAACTGGCACTGCAAGTAGTTAATTGAGTAATTTGCTGTGAAGTCTTGCCATTTCCTACTTACCAAGGCCCTAGAACTTGGCATTCCTTACTTTCCATTTCTCAGGATCACGTGAATGCACAGTGTGACCAAATCACAATAGCGTTCTTTCCAGTGTTCTGACGGATGTGGCTCTGCCACTATTTCTTGCTTAATGACATCTCAGATCCTGCATTATTCATGTAGAGCTGGATGAACACAGCAGGCTAAGCTGCATCAGAGGAGCAAGAAGGCTGACGTTTCAGGCCTAGACCCTTCCTCATTTCTGAAACGTCGAAAAGCCAGCCTTCCTGCTCCTCTGATGCTGCTTGGCCTGCTGTGTTCATCCAGCTCCACACCTTGTTATCTCAGATTCTCCAGCATCGGCAGTTCCTACTATCTCTGTAGAAAGGAGGATGTGTTGCAGCGAACCATCCAAGCTACCAGTTATCTTTTATTTTCGCATGGGATGTTTGTAGTTGCTGGCCAACATTTATTGTCTATTCCTAACTGACCTGGAGAAGGGGATGGTGAGCTTCCCTCTTGAACCTCTGCAGTCTGTGTTTAAGAGCACCCACAATAGTGTAAGCAAGGCAGTTCCAGGATATTGATGCAGTAACAGTGCAGGAAAACTGAACAAGTTCCAAGTCAGGATGATATTTGGCTTGTAGGGGAACTGGCAAGTAATATTCCCATGGATCTGCTCCACTTTTTGGTCTCAGAGACAGATGTTTGGAATGTGCTGTCTAAGAACCATAGTGAATTTCTGCAGCGTATGTTGCAGACAGTACACACCTATGTGTTATCATTAAAAGGAGTGAATGTTGAAGATCACCCCAATCCAACAGGCTGCTTGGTCCTGGACGATGTTGAGCTTCTCTGGAGCAGCATCAATCCAGACAAGAGGAGAGTATTCTACTACACTCCTGACATTAGCCTTAAGTTATTAGACAAGTCCTGGCGAGACAGGAGACTGCAGAATTCCTAGCCTCTGGCCTGCTGTTGTGACCACAGTATTTACATGGCTGGTCCAATTCAGTTTCTGGTTGACAGTAGGCCTCAGGGCATTGACAATGGGGATTAGCAGACAACTCCACCACCTGCAAGTTGCCCTCCAATCCATTCCCCACCTCAATTTGGAAATATATCATCGTTCCTTCACTGGCGCTGGATCAAAATCCTGCAATTCCTTCCCTAAATGGCAATGTAGTGCAACTTACAGCAGACGGACTACAGCAGTTCAACAACTTTCTCAAGGGTAACTAGGGCTGGGCAATTAATGCTGGGCCCAGCTAGCGACACCCACTTCCCATGAGGTTTTCAAATAAAACAACTATGGTAATGCCTCTGAACATCAAGGGGGTGCGACAGTTTGATTGTCTCTTGTTGAAGATGGTCATTGTCTGGGACTTCTTTGGCACAAGCCTGGATGCTATTGCAGACATGGACTGCTTCAATATCTGAGGCATCATGAATAGTGCTGAACATCGTGCAACCATCAAAGATCATCACCAAATCTGACCTAATGATGGTCACTGATGAAACATCTGAAGTTTGCCACTTATGAAGTCCTGCAGAGATGTCCTGGAGCTGAGATCACTGACCTCCAGCAACCACAACAATTTTCCTTTGTGCCAGGTATGACTCCAACCTGCCTAAACTGTTCCCTGATTCTCAATGAATTCAGTTTTGCTAGGGATCCTTGATACCATAGGGCTAAATGTGGCTTTGATGTCAAGGGCTGTCACTCTAACCTCACTTCTGGAGTTAAACTCTTTCATCCATACTTGAACTAAGGCTGCTATGAGGTTCGAGAGCTGAGTGGCCCTGGTGGAACCCAAATCGGGCGTCAATGAGCAGGTTATTCCTTCATAAGAGCTGCTTGATATCACTGTCAATACTCCTTCTATTTTGGTACCTAGAGGTCTGTACAGCAATTATCATGTGAACCTTATTTGACACAGCACAGAGAGTGTAACATTTATTTTTGTCACTGGGGTAATAGAAGGATGAATCAAGAAATGGTGTCATCCAGTCTCTCTCCTGTAGGAGAGATATGGTTAAACTTGAAAGGGTGCAAAATAATATTAACAAGGATGTTGCCAGGGTTGGAGATTTTGAGGTATCAGTAGAGGCTGAATAGGCTAGGGCTATTTTCCTTGGAGTGTTGGAAGCTGAGAGGTGACCTTATAGAAGCTTTACAAAATAGATATCATGGATACACAATTTTCCACAGTTACATCTGTGGTGATTATAAGGAGGTCAGCCAGGTGGACCTCATAGAATAGGAGTTCCCTGATTGGGGCTGTTAACCTGGTCCAATCAGGGAGCCCTGGCTGATGGATGTAAACAGGAGGGTCACAGTCTCTGTTCAGTCTGAGATGTGGCTCTGAGGGAGCAGGGCCAACGTCAAGGACTCTCTATGTGTAAGTGAATGGTGACATGGTGACGAGATAGCAGCCTCTGTGGGGTTATTTGTAATTTATCCATTTTACGGAATGTATCACAGCATTCCTTTGGCCACCATCTGCCTGAGTTGTTGTTGAGCCCAATATGACACTTTGGAGATCACAGGAAGAATCCTCTAATGAAGACTCATATTGGATTCAAAACATCAACTCTTTCCCTCTCCACTGCTGCTACCAGGCCTGCTGAGCTTCTCCACTGCCATTGATTTTTCAGATTAGAGATTCTACGTAATGATGTGTAGGATGAGAGATTTCAGAAGAGATTGGAGAAGGTGGGTTTTTGTAGGGTATTAGCTAAAGTCCTGATGAAGGGTTATATCCAGAACATTGTCTGCTTCTTTCCTCCAGACGCTGCCTGGCCTGCTATGTTCTTCCAGCCTCCTGTTTGTCTACCTGGATTCCAGCATCTGTGCTTTTTGGTTGGCTACAACTTTAGCTGCTGACTTGGTGTGCAATGAGTTATGTCATAATGGTGTCAGATCATATCAAACTGTAACCTGATTAATTTAGAGTTCGAGAAAACATCCTCCTTTTCTTTAAACCGTCCCTTATACATAGTTAGCTTTACTAAAGCCTTTTTAGTGTTCACTCACCTGAGCTTAGTGTAAGGTTTCTCACCTCCAAAGAGACATGATGAAGTGGAGAATATACAGATGATTGGAATAATGCAAGGTGTTCTTTTTATTATATGTTGAAGGTATGTATTGCTGGCTATGTCAGTCGGCATTTATTGCCCATCCCTAATTGCTCACAGAACAGTTAAGAGTCAACCACGTGTAGACCATAGATAATGGGAACTGCAGATGCTGGAGATTCCGAGATTACTCAGTCCAGGGAGGACGGACAGATCAAGGGGGTGGGATGAGGCTGGTAGGTAGGAAATGGAGGTGTGGCTTGAGGTGGGAGGAGGGGATAGGTGAGAGAAAGAACGGGTTAGGGAGGTGGGGAAGAGCTGGGCTGTTTTCGGGATGCAGTAGGGGGAGGGGAGATTTTGAAGCTTGTGAAATCCACATTGATACCATTGGGCTGCAGGGTTCCCAAGCGGAATATGAGTTGCTGTTCCTGCAACCCTCGGGTGGCATCATTGTGGCACTGCAGGAGGCCCTGGATGGACATGTCGTCTAAGGAATGAGAGGGGGAGTTGAAATGGTTCGCGACTGGGAGGTGCAGTTGTTTATTACGAACTGAAGGTTGATGTTCTGCAAAACAGTCCCCAAGCCTCTGCTTGGTTTCCTTGAGGTAGAGGAGGCCACAACAGGAACAGCAGATGCCATTTACCACATTGGCAGATGTGCAGGTGAGCATCTGCTTGATGTGGAAAGTCTTCTTGCGGCCTGGGATGGGTGTGAGGGAGGAGATGTGGGGGCTGATCTGCCCGGACTAACCTATCCCCTGCCTACCTCCCCACCTACACTCACCTCTACAGGCCCCATCCCCGACCCTTTAACTTGTCTGTCTCCTCTCCACCTATCTTCTCCTTTATTCATCTTCGATCCACCTCCCTCCTCTCTCTATTTATTTCAGAACCCTATCCCCAACCCCCTTTTCTGATGAAGGGTCTAGGCCCGAAAAGTCAGCTTCTGTGCTCCTCTGATGCTGCTTGGCCTGCTGTGTTCATCCAGCTCCACACTTTGTTATCACATGTGGACCATAACAGGATTTGAACCCATATTCCGAGATCATTAGCCTGAGGCTGTGGATTGCTTCTGATTGGAATATACCATCTGAAAGAATGTTGGAAACAGATTCATTGGTAACATGGGAAGACACATTCCCTTGCTTTCTGCCATCAATCAGTCTTACCAATTAGTTCCAACCTTTTGTGAAACTTACTTGTACCTGCTAAAATAACTATATATACATCACCCGACTAAAACAGTTTCATCTACAGGAGTACACATAATTGACAAGGAAAGGAAAAGCATGATGTGCCCATGTTGATTCTGGAGGGACTGAGACTCAATATAATCCAAGCCTCCATTTAAATCTCAGCCACTGGCAACTTCCAAGTGTCATATGGCTGAAATTAGTTCACAAGAGATTCCAATGGGTTTCACTGAAGATCAACTGTGCCTACACAGAGGACAAGAGCCTCCGCAGAACCAGAGGCAGCTCTGTCATTGGAGAGATACAATTCACCCTAAGTTTAACTTGTGTGTTACCACTCCTTAAACAATGCCACTATAATGACCTTAACTAATACAGAAATTGACCCTACACTGTCAGAGAAACTGTGGTGTTGCAAACCAACTGTACCAGCTGACCCTCGACTCAAGGTAAGCTTCTTTTCGTTCTTGTCACTTCTAAAGTATGGTCTTTCATTTTCACTACAATGGACATTGCCTGCCACCTGTAAGATCACGTTATCAGTCAATTATTAATTATCTCTTGCAACTTTGCAGCCATTTTCAAAACCCCCTGTTTGAAACTTGATGTTGTTACCTCAAGGCCAGATCAGTTTGGGACTTAACGTATAACAGAAGTGTTCCTGCGTGGATGCAGGTCATGTTAAAGGGGCCGTAGCACATTTTAGCACCCAGGGTGCAAATGCTAGTGATGCAGATGAGGCCATTTTTCTCTTGTTTGTGAGAAATTGCCATTTCTCTAATTCTCGACACTTCCCACTCTTCACTCCTACACCCAAGCCCCACCCTAACAGCCCAAGGTCTCAAACAACACTGAAGTTACAGAAAGAGACAGAAAGCCTTGCATCCTTCTTCTTGCACATAATCTCTAGTGTTTACCTGACTAACCTGAACGTGTTATGTAACAACACCAATTTGCACAAGGGAACCAAAGGTGGGCCAATTTGGAATGACCATCAGTAGGAAGAGTTTGGAATGGCCTTGTCTTTTTTATGTTTCCAATCTAAAACGATATCTTCTGATGAGTAATTAACTCTCCCCTCTCCTTCCCAAATTAAGCTTGAAAAATGCAGTCACAACCATGCTGTAATATGAAGACGCTGTCATTTTATTAAGTTAAAATAGCTTGTGTGACACTATTAAATGATGATTATTCAATCGTGCAGCATGTACAGAAATTTTTCAAGCCATGTGATCAAGCTTTTCTTCCCACACTAGTGGAAAAGCAGAATATTCAGTGAAACTGAAGACAGCGTTAAATACAATTTATATATTTCTGACTCACTGGCCCACTAATGACCCTGCAATTCTACAAAGACAGCTTACATGTAAAATTACTATTTTTTCTCCACAGCATTCAGCTACCGCAGTGTTCTGGCACATTGAAGAGGCTGATTTGTCACTTGAATGTCACACATAGGGCACGGAACAATGCAAATGACAAGGTTCTGCAGCACCATATGCGTCTAATTCCAAATGACTCAACAGAAGCCCAAAAAAAAACACAAATACACATGCCTCCAGGAAATATTTTACATGGGTAGGATGAATCAGTCTCTACACAGTCTATAGACAGTACTCGGAACTTGCTGATCTAAGCCACAATGCTGGTTTTAAAATGTAGCTCTGATATCAGTTTCAGAATTGCTACAGGACCATGGGAGGCCATTCATCCCACAATATCTGTCCTGGCTCTCCAACTGAGCATCTCGCTCACTCTCCTTTCTTTCCCATAACCTCGCACATTGTTCCTTTTCAAAACAAAAATCTAATTCCCTTTAGATAGCCTCAATTGTTCCTGCTTCCACCAGTCACAAACATGACATTCCAGACCCTAGCCTCTCCGGTGTGAAAACTTTATCCTCGTATCATTTCTGCTGGTCCCAACATGGATTCCATTAATGGGATGTGGGTACCAATGTCAAGTCCAGCATTCATGTCCATCCTCAGTTGCCTTGAACCGAGTGATTTACTAGGACATAGAGCAGTTATGAATCACCCACGTTAATGTGGATCTAGAGTCATGTATAGGGGGAGGTATGGCCGAGTGGTATTATCACTGGACTGTTAGTCAGAGACCCAGGTAACATTTTGGGGACCTAGGTTTGATGGTGGAATTTGAATTCAATTAAAATCCGTTATTAAGAGCCTAATGACAACCATTGTCGATTGCCAAGAAAAACCCATCAGGTTCACCCATGTCTTTCAGGGAAGGAAATCTGTCATCTTTACATGGTCTGGCCTACATGTGACTCCAGACCTACAGCAATGTGGCTCACTCTTAACTACCCTCTGGGCAACTAGGAATGGGCAAGAAATGTTGACCCAGGCAGTGAAGTCCACATCCCATGAATGAATAAAAACAAAACCCAGACCAAGTAAAGAATGCTCATTCCATTCCCTAAAGGGCTGTTAATGAGCCAGATGGAATTTATTAAAATCAGACAATAATCTCAAGGCCATCTTCCAATTCCTGGATTATTGATTGAATTTAATTTCTTTATTGATTGAATTTAATTTCTATAAACTGCTACACTGGGATTCGAAACACCATTGCCCAGCAGTAGTTTGACTTCTAGATAACTATTAATCTGCCATCTCCTATTGGATTGAGGACATTCCCATTGGAATCGTTCCTGTGAAACTTAATCCACAAATGATTGATGATTTCTTTTGTTACTGAACTTCCAATATCAGAAGTCCCTTTCAGAAACCTTCCTCAGCTGAAGGGGAGAAGTATCCTCAGATACAGTTTGATACCTCATCAATACTTTCTGTGTCATAGTCTGCAAGCCAAAGAATTTTCTTTCTGATTGCAAAGGCTCAAATACATGTCTAGTAAGATACAGGCAAATTGGGCTTTAATTCCAAGCTTGCTTTCTTATCCAAAAACTTTGGGTGTCAAAACCTTTACTATTCTTGATACAAAACATACCGGGGCACAAAATACTGAAAGACAGAAAGGTAGAATCTGAGAAGTGCAGTAAAATTGTATTGTAACATTAAACGTTAATATTTTTCAAAATAAGGTCAAATTAAAAAGCAAGGAGAAAGAACAAACTTTCATTTATGAAGCCCCTTGCCATTCTTCAAATGTCTTGTAGTCAATGAAGTAGTTTAGGGCGTAATTGATGTTCTTGCAATGGTAAATGTAGCAGTCACTTCTGACATATCACAGAATCCCAACAGTGGGGAAACAGGCCCTTTGGCCCAACAAGTTCACACTGAACTTCAGAGCGTCCCACCCACCTAATCTACACATCCCTGAACACTATGGTTAATTTAGCATGGCCAATCCACCTGGCCTGCACATCTCTGGGCAGTGGGAGGAAACCGGAGCACCCAGAGGAAACACATGCAGACACGGGGAGAATGTGCAAAGGCCACACAGACAGCCCCTGAGGGTGGAATTGAACCTGGATCTCTGGCTCTGTGAGGCAGCACTGCTAACCACTGAGCCACCGTGCCGCCCATTTAAATCGAATTCAAATTCCGCCATCTGCAGTGGTGGGATTTGAACCCAGGTCCCTGGATTAATAGTCCAGTGATAATACCTCTCAGCCATCCCCTCCCTAGTCTGAGATAGATGTTTTTGTTGTTAAGCAAAGATATTAAGGGGTATAGGCCAAAGGCAGGCCTGTGGAGTTAGGCCACAGATCAGCCCTGATCTCACTGAATGGCGAAACAGGCTCGAGGGGCTGAATGGCCTACTCCTGTTCCTGTGTTCCTGTGTCTCACAAATAACAAATAATAGATGAATGACTAGATAATTGGTTCTGAGGGCAATGGTTGAGGAATAAATTTGAGCCTGGAAAAACCTTGTGCTCTTCTTTAAAGAGTATCTTGGTGTCGCACATGTCTACCTCAACTAGCTTAAAGATGGCAAGTTTTGTCACTCCAGTACTCAAGTGTCAGTCAAGATAATGTGCTCAAATATGACAGACTGAGGTACAAGTGCCACAAGGTGGCCTTGAAAATTTTACATTTGTCCTGTATGAGCAAAGGTAGTTTGGCCATGATGGAAGCTTTTCGAACAGAAGGGCTTTCATAACTGAGGCTGACTGTGGCTGTACTCAACGTGGACTGGAAGCAGGAATCCTGTCTGAATTTTCAGTTTTCTCTGTCCCCAGGGCAGGGACATACAGTGGCACCACAGCACAAAACTAAAGGCTGTCACTTCAATGCCAGACTAAGGGAGCAATATACTGATCAGGAGTGCCACCTCTCAGATGAAATGAAATGGAATGCATGCTTGGATGCTGTGGCAGTATTTCAAAAAGCAGGGCTATTACCCCTGGTGTACAAGTCAATCAACATTGCAGAAACAAAACTCATTATCTGTTATCACAGTGCTGTTTGTTGGAGTGCCTGCATGCAAATTGGCCGCTGCATTTCCTACATTATAAAACCGACTAGGCTTCAGAATGTATTTTGTTGGCTTTATTGAACTGCCCGTTGGACATGAAAAGCGTTTTATAAATGTAAGTCTTTTTCTCTTTCCTTTTCGTTTCCAGCTGAGATCGACAAATAGAGATTAGATCCAGAATCAATCTGGAAACCTTTACGTCCCACAGTAAGTTGTATTCACCAGGTGAGAGAAGGATAATATTTGTAAAGGTGTCATTTTGCTCATTCCCTGATTGCTGGCACCTCAACGCCATCAGTAGCCAATAGGGTAGGTGGGCATGTGTTCTTTGTTCAGCTGTTGTTTACATCACTCAAAAAGCAACCACCAGAAAGAACACAAAGCTTCAGGGAGACATCATTCAACAACTTACACTGCCTTTGGGTAAGCACTGTCTGCCTCGTTATCTCATCGCGGGATTGACAGGGTCCACATTCTACTCAATATGGGACCACCATTGCAGCATGCAGGGGTAAAATAGAGCTTGGCATTTGTCTGTGGTCCCTCGATGGGTTTTCTAATATCTCTTCCTTTAAGTTAATTGCAAATGCCTGTAACCAATGCCTCAAATGTCTAATTCCATCAAACAGTCCACCAGGTGACAATGATACGTGTAGAACAGAAGCAGGAGAATTTGTGTTGGTCCAACTTTTCCCAATGACATTCCCACTGAGATGTCGCAGAAATCAATTTTCATCTAATTCAATTCTTTTTATACACCCCTTCTTTCAGGTAGGGCCTCTACCTGCAGGAATATTATTTTTTGTTCCCTGTAACTTAAAATTGATCTCTAACTGAGTGATTTCTACAAGGCTTTAATTCTAGCCTGGAGTATCCCTGTTTTCCAACATCGGTGGTACATTATTTACCTCACTCCCACGCACAGGAATACCTTTAATAAACTTTATCAATTCTCTACTACCCGTTCCTTTTTTCTCTTACTCCTTAAAACCAACATTGTTGATCAGAGTTTTGGCATAAAATCATTCTGCAAGGCTTAGTGTCAAATTTCACAGAACGCCTACAGTGTGGAAACAGGTTATTCTGCCCAACAAGTCCAAAATGCCCTTCTTAAGAGCATCCCACTCAGACCCATACCCCTACATTTTTCCCCATGTTTAACTCAAACATCCCTGGGCACTATAGGCAATTTTAGCATGGCCAATCCACCTACCCTGCACATCTTTGGACTGTGAGATGAAACTGGAACACCCAGAAGAAACCCACATGGACAGGGGGAGAATCTGCAAACTCCACACAGTCACCTGAGGGTGGAATTAAACCACGGTCCCCAGCACCGTGAGGCAGCACTGCTAACCACTGAGCCACCATTATTCATCTGTTAATGTTTTCCTGTATATTGTATATGTCTCAGAGGTATACAGGGATAAGTCAAATTTCTAAATGTGCAAAAGTTTTAAAATATCTCTGGAACCACAAAATACTCACAACCCAGTTTCTATTAGCTTCCGTGGTCCATTTACTTTGCCAGGTCTACACCCAGGCTTGGTCAATCAAGCAAAGTAAGCATAGATCAGTTACCAGGCTCACACAATTGAGCATTGAATAGTTCTACCATTGGACTCTGCGAATTCTTTAGAATGCCTTTGGAAGCTTTACCATGTTAACAGCATTATATTAGTGCAAGTTTCTTTAGCCTTGCAGCTTTATTTGTAGTGTTATGAACAGACAGTATTTGTTCCTGTTCCCATGCCCTTGGGCATGAGGTTTGTATGTAAGAGTTGTTTGTTTTCCAATGAGTATCCTAATTAAATAATTCCAGTCGTAAGCTTTTTTAAAAAAAGTTATTATTAGACATTTTCCCTGGATTTTAACACATGGCATTTCATTCACTTGTTTAAAATACATTCACATTCATAAAAGAATTAAATTCAGATGAAGATAAAAATTTGAGTGTAGCTTATACCTAGCTCAGTCCCTTCATGGCAGGCATGTGATTTCTTAGATGAAGGTGATGCTTTAAAGTTGAAGTGAAAATCTGATACAGTGTAGAATTCTCAGTAAACTACGAGAATTTTGCAGACAAATGCCCAGGAGTTTGGTTCTTTAGTGTATTTGAAGTTGGAGCAGATTCATAAGAACCATTCACCCTGGTCGGATTGTGCACTTTCAAGGCTTATTATCTTAGTTGCTTTGATGACTTGCAATAGGTTTGGGACCAATGGAACTGCCTGTCTGCAAATAGCATCTTTCTGATTCTCAAGCAGAATGCAAACATGGCTGTCTCATCATGTGACATTTAACAGGATCAAAGTCCTTTTCCAATTAAGTTGGGTCATGGGGTTGATTATACAACTTGTTTCATGCCTTGAAATCGCCAGCATCTTTGTGTTTAAAAGATGCATTTAATTTTATACAACACTTTTGCAATAATTTCAGAAAAAGTGTTGAGTATCACAAGTCCTGAGTGTTTATTTTGCTCCCTTTAGAGACAGAGGAGTGGTCTAAATCCACGTTAAAAAGTCAACTGACCCTTGGTATCCACCTTTTAAAGACTTTGGTATTCAATTTTAAAAGCAAAGAAAGTTGTTTGAACTTCATAATGTGCTAAGAGTCGGCAGCCTTGAGGTGCAGTGGGTAATGTCCCTGCCTCTGAACAGGGAGGTCTGGGTTCAAGTCATATTCCAGGATTTGATGGTTAGGGATGTGGATCAGATTGGTGTCAACAGCTCAGGGTTCAATCCCTGTAATGGCTGGGATGGGTCCAGGAGCTACCTCTTTGCCCCAGCATTGGGCATCTGACCTGGCCTCAGGCAGAATCATGAACAAAAATAGCCTTCTCATGCTCCAATAAATCACCACCAGTTGTCTCTCTCTAATGAGAGAACAGGCCTCTTATTCTGTAAGACTTTGGCTCAGGTTTTCTCCCTTTAAGTCTCCAACATTGTGCTTTCCCAGCCAGAAAATAATTATGTTTAACTTTCTAATTCCTCTGCCTGTCAATTTTATTCTCAATATTCTTGCAGGGTGGGTTGAATGATTGTGCCTGACATTGTGTGGGACCTGGCCGCATCAAGCTGAAATTCTATACTGAAGCACGCTGGGTTAATGATTGTATATCCACTGTTACTTCATGTACAGATTGGCACCGCAGAAAAAATAGACACAAAAGAATCTTAATGCCAGATCATTTTATTTTTTGCAGAGGCTGATTAAAGGAGGCGCTGGTAATGAGGTCCCCTGCAGAGGTTTCCTGTGACATGCGTGTCAGCAGCAGCAAAAGGAAACATCTGGGCAGAGAAGCAAAAGAGGAGGGGGATAGAACTAACAGTGAAAAAGAAAAATATTCAAGCAAAACGCTGCAGCTGCTGGTGATCTGAAATGAAATAAGTTCTGGAGAAACTCAGCAGGTCTGGCAGCATCTGTGGGAGATGAACAGAGTTAACATTTCGAATCCAGTTTGACCCTTTTTCCAAAGTAGAATCATTTTGGAGTCACAGAATGAAATATACTTTATGTTGTAATAAAGTGTAAAAGGTAAAGCTGTAATAGTTTTACCAGACCATAGGGCTGCTTTCTCATTAGAAATACAACTGGTGGTGGCTTAACCTGAGGGCCACCACATAGAAACATAGAAGATAAGAACAGGAGGAGGCTGTTCAGCCCTTCAAGCCTGCATGCTATTCTTCATGATCATGGCTGATCATCAAACTCAAAAACCTAATCCTGCTTTCTCCTCATAACCTTTGATCCCAAGAGCTAAATCTAATCACCTCTTAAATACATTCAATGTTTTGGCATCAACTACTTCCTGTGGTAATGAATTCCATAGGCTCACCACTCTTGGGGTGAAGAAATGTCCCTTCCTTTCTGTCCTAATTTTCTACCCCAAATCCTCACACTGTGACCCCTGGTTCTAGATATACCTACCATCAGGAATATCCTCCCTGTACATACCCTGCCCAGTCCTGTTGGAATTTTTTAAGTCTCTATGAAAATCCCCTCATTCTTCTGAACTCTAGTGAAAGCCATCCCAAACTAGTCAAGAGATAACAAAGTGTGGAGCTGGATGAACACAGCAGCCCAAGCAGCATCTCAGGAACACAAAAGCTTCTGATGAAGGGTCTAGGCCCAAAACATCAGCTTTTGCACTCCTAAGATGCTGCTTGGCCTGCTGTGTTCATCCAGCTTCACACTTTGTTATCTTGGATTCTCCAGCATCTGCATTTCCCAGTATCCCCAACCTAGTCAATCTCTCCTCATACGTCAGGCCCACCTTCCCAAGAATCAGTCTGGTAAAACTTTGCTGCACTCCCTTGGGAGCAAGAGCAAGAACATCTCAGGCGAAGGGGAGAGATTGAAAAGGAGAGTCCTTCTTTGTCACCTCATCTGGTGTGGGAATTGAACACACTCTGTTGGCATCACTCTACAGTACAAACCAACCACTTGGGCTAAAAGAAACCTTCATATAGTGTAAGCACCTTGTCAACAATATCATTGTATCTGACAATGGTTCGTATATTCTTACAACCAGGTGTGGAAGCTGAATTAGCTCCACTCTTTTGAAACCCCACCTCAGTACTCATCAAGAGTAAGTAGCACGCGACAAGACTTGAAAGAAAGAGGAATTTTAATATCTAATAGTCTCAAGCAAAACTATAAACTGCAAAGGAAAGTGAAGATACAAATATAGGTATAAAGTTTAAAGAGGGTGTAATGTCTATTACAGTAGGTGGATCAAGAATATGCCGGATGAAAAGCTCTTTGAGTTCTTGAGTTGAATCTCAGGCCATGGCTAAGTCGTTGGATGTCCTGCGTTCTCAGCAACAGTGAAACTTACAGAACCCTTGAGTGGAAATTGGCAGGGGTTCAGATGGCTCGACGCTCCACCCCCAGTAGGCAAGTTGCCAGTCAGATGCAAATTACGTGATTGAAAGAGGACAGACAATTTGAATGAAGACTAAGAAGGATGGGTGTGTTAGCCGTGGCTGTTGGTGTGCCCATCACCAGTGAAACCATGCCTACAGCCCAAACGGTGCCAGGAAAAAGGTTTCCCCTTCCTTCTGAGGATCCAACCTGCTTGGGCCTTCTGAACCTATCATTGAAATTTGTCTCCAAGGCAGCCTTGATGTTGAATCCCCAAGTTTCAGCAGCACACACCCTTGCCTGGTGCAAATGCCACAGCTGAAGACCTGGCATCCATGTTCCTGGGCAGACATGGTCTGGCCTGCTGTTCTTCATTAGACATTGAGCACAGAAGAGTCCCATTTGGAGGCTGACTCCTGGAAAATAACTGCCTCAGCCTGGCTCCTCATAAGTTCAGGTTCAGAAACCCCATTTGGCCCCAACATCATGGTGCTGAAACCCATGGGGAAACCCTGCACGAAACATCTGAGCACGGCCAAAGTTCATGCAAATTGATGTTTGATCAATGATATTTAACCAAGTTTACCATTCCTCACACTGAACCAAATTACAAATAAAATTTGTAGCAAAATCTTCTGTGCAAGATTTGTGGCCAAAAGCAACAGTCACAAATTTTATTTATGTAAAGCCACCATGAAAATTAGGAATAAATTGGATACTGAGGCAGAGAGCAAGGTGTTAGAATGAGTGCTTACAAACTCGCGTAATAAAAGGATACACTTTAATGTAGTGCACTAAAGAAGTTCAATTTGGTTGACACTCAGTTTATGAAAAATATGTTTCACAAAACCATAAGCCATAAGACAGAAGAAGGCCATTCAGCCCACTTCACCATTTGAAGAGATCATGCCTGGTCTGATAATCTTCAACTGTACTTTCCTGCCTTTTCCCCTTAACCCTTAACTCCCTTACTGGTTACAGATGACAATCTCAGCCTCGAGTAGACTTAAAAACCCAGCCTCAACAGTGGGGACCATGCAGAAGTTTTGGAGACATGTTTGGGCCCCTCGCTCAATGAGAATGAGCTCTATTTAAGCACTTCCTTTCATTTTTCTTGTACCTCAAAATGCTGCCAGATTGTGGTGACAGATCACTTTTCACTGTATCTCCCTAGATATATGTGGCGATAAATAAATAAATAGATAAGTAGACAGACACATCAATACATTCCCATTCATCTCTGTCCTAACAAGTGACCTCTTATCCCGGGATTAAGCCCTCTGCTCCTATACTCTCCCGCAACCTCTCTGCATCTACCCTTGTCAAGCCCCTACCAATCCGATATGTTATAAAAGGGTCTCCACTCATTCTTCTAAAGTCCAACGAGTACAGGCTCACACCTCTCTACATCAAAAATCTTTCTATACCTGGGATGTGCCGAATGTATTTTCTCTGGACTCTCTCCAATGCCATTATATCTTTCTGAAACATGAAGTCAGCTGAATCCTTTATGAGATAGTAGGAACTGCAGATGCTGGAGAATCCGAGACAGCAAGGTGTAGAGCTGGATGAACACAGCAGGCTAAGCAGCATCAGAGGAGCAGCAAAGCTGATGTTTCGGGCCTAGACCCTTCTTCAGAAATGCTGAAGAAATTTCTGAAGAAGGGTCTAGGCCCGATACGTCAGATCTCCTGCTCCTATGATGCTGCTTGTCTTCATCCAGCTCTACACCTTGTTATCTCTGAAATCTTTACGATACTGGGTCACTGTCTTTTATGCCTATGGCACCTTCCTATTACATGATGCCAATACTTGGTGCGGCACTTTCCTATTACATGATGCCAATACTTGATGTCCATGTGCCAGGAAAATGGAAGCTGTTTGGTCTGATTTCCTTATACTTAGAAACTCAACAGCAAAGTATTGGGAACCATCATAAAATATATAAAACTGCTTCTCAATTCAACACAAATGTCACAGGTTCACTTGGTTATTGCATAAATGTTACATTGGTTCAGGGGCTGAGAGTGAGTTAAAATCAATTTTGAACAATACAATGTGAGTGAGCTTTTCTCTGTATCCACTTTGTGCTAATGCTTGACGTGTATTACAAAACTGTGCTTTCATTGGGCTTAATTCATTTCCTTACTCACATATGGATTTGAATTTGACCAAAAATATTGGCGAGTTGAGATCACTCACCATAAAGCAACTGCTCCTCATGAAAATAAATGTTATCAAAGGCAATAGGAAGATTTTATTGTAAATATTGTACGAGCGGCAGCCCTAAGATTCTCATCACTAAAATGAGAAACAGTCACAGCATTACACCCTTTTTCACAGATGAGGTTCCTGGAATTTGAAACACGGGCCCTACTGAATCTTTGAGAAAGAAAACTCAAAC
This sequence comes from Stegostoma tigrinum, assembly GCF_030684315.1. NCBI lineage: Eukaryota > Metazoa > Chordata > Chondrichthyes > Orectolobiformes > Stegostomatidae > Stegostoma > Stegostoma tigrinum. Next base: position 13,435,232 of record NC_081364.1, read on the forward strand.
CAAGGCTACCACAGTTATCCCAAAGTGATGTACGAGAATTGAATAATGCTAACAAAAGGATTTCGCTGAGTGCATTATTTCCATTATAAAATAAATTATCCGTCGTCCTCACCCTGTGCTCAAAAATGAAATCTCATTTACATATTTGCATAACTATGCAGAATGAAAAAGCAAGACATTTTCCTTGCCCAATTTACACTCGTCAAGAGAAACATTTAACAAGCAGGGTGTGCAAACAACAGCAGCTATAAGTTAACATGGCCTTGAACATACTGTGCAGTTGAAAAGGCTTGCATTCAATGCAATGTGCTTTAGTTGACTCAGATGAGCTTTTATTCAGCAACCTCTTTGATTTACAAGAGTGCACAGGTTATAAATTTAAAACAATGCTCACAAACATTGCTGAGTCAGCACAGGTTATTTTTCTCCCCATAGAAATTCTGAAAGCACCTAAAGTAGAGATGACAAGTAGAAATGGTAAAACCTGGTTTTGGGAAGGCCATCACACACAGTTGACCTTCTCCTTAAGATTTGCCTTCATTTCTGAACAAACGAAACACATGACCATAAGAAATAGGAGCAGAAGTAGGCCAGCTGACCCATTGTGCCTGTTCCACTAGTCAATAAGATCATGGCTGACCTTTTCGTGGACTCAGCTGTAGTTACTCACTATAACCCTTAATTGCTTTACTATTCAAAAACCTACCTAGCTTTGCCTTAAACACCTTCAATGACAACTGCTTCACTGGGCAGGGAATTCCACAGATTCACAAATTTTTGGGTGAAGAAGTGTCTCCTCAACTCAGTCCTGAATCTGTTCCCACTTATTTTGAAGCTATGCCCCCTTGTTCTAGTTTCACCTCCAGTGGAAACAACCTCCCTGCTCCTATCTTGTCTATTCCCTTCATAATTTTATACATTTCTACAACATTCTCCCTCGTTCTTCTATATTCCAATGAGCATATTCCCAAACTATGCAATCTCTTCTCACAAGGCAACCCTCTCACAATTCCAGAATAAACCTAGTGAACCTCCTCTGCACCTTCTCCAGTGCCAATACAGCATTTCTCAAGTAAGGAGGCCAAAACTGTTCACAGTCCTCCAGGTGTGTCCACACCAGCTCCCTATACAGCTGTAACGTAACTCTTTGCCTTTAAACTCAATCCCTCTAGCGATGAAGGACGATATTCCATTTGCCTTCTTAATTACCTGCTCAAAATATCTTGCAGCAAGGTAGGGCTTTTACAACAAATTGAGGCAATATCCTCATTAGCTGAAAATTCAATATAGAAACATAGAAACATAGAAAATTGGTACAGGATTAGGCAATTCTGCCCTTCAAGCCTGCACCACTATTCAATATGATCATGGCTGATCATACAACCTCAGTATCCCATTTCTGCTTTCTCACCAGACCCTTTGATCCCTTTAGCTATAAGGTCCACGTCCAGCTCCCTCTTGAATATATTGAACAAACTGGCCCCAACAGCTTCCTGTGGGAAAAGAATTCCATAGGTTCACAACTCTGAGTGAAAAAGTTCTTCCTCATCTTAGTCCTGAATGGCTGACCCCTTATTCTTAGTATGAGGGGGTGCTGCACTGTCTCAGGCACTGCCTTTTGTATCGTAAGAAGTTAAAAGCTAATGCACTGCTTGTTACAGTGTGTCATCAGTGATGTCAGATCATATGCAATTGGACCCCAAGAGTGAGAGGCACTTATGGAATCCTGCAAAAGTCTTTCACCTTTGAATAGTGTAAATATCTGTCAGTTTTGCACTAGCATGGTTTCTATCTCTTTGCCATCACAAGCACATGGAGCTCAGTTGTAATAGTGGCCATCATTCAGATAAGATGTTCAATCAAATTGCCGTCTGTACAGTTATTATTCATTTACAGATGTGGATACTTTGACTAGTATACTGCACTCATTGTCCATTACCAATTACCCAGAAGGCAATTAAATGTCAACCACATTCCTATGAGTCTGGAGTCATTTGTAGGCCAGGCCATGTAAGGACGGCAGGTTTCCTTCCCTGAAGGATGTTAGTAAACTAGGTGGGGCTTTTTTTACAACAATCATGAGGGTTTCTGCTGTTGTACAGGGCCTTGGTGAGGCCACACCTTGAGTATAGGGTGCAGTTCTGGTCTCCTAGTCTGAGGAAGGACATTCCTTCTATTGAGGAAGTCCCGCGAAGGTTCACCAGGCTGATTCTAGGGATTGCAGGACTGACATATGAAGAAAGCCTGGACCAACCAGGCTTGTGCTCGCTGAAATTTACAAGGCAGGATATGAACATATGGAACATATGGGATTCTCTCCCACAGAAAGCTACTGGGACCAGATCATTAGATATATTCAAGAGGGAGCTTGGCATGGCCCTTGCAGCTAAAGGGATCAAGGGGAATGGAGAGAAAATGGGAACGGAATACTGAGATTGCTTGATCTGCCATGATTGTATTGAATGGTGGTGCAGGCTTCAAGGGCCAAATGGCCTCTTCCCGGACCTATTTACTATGTTTCTATGTCACACAGTTGACATTCAGCTAGCTTTCAAAACAAAATTATTCTTCCAGGTTTTCCTTTATTGAATTCAAATTTTAACCAATTTCCACAGAAGATTAGACTGGGGATTATAAACCCTGGAATATTACCACTCAGTCTTGCAGTGGGATGAGAAGACAAACCCCATGGCACTCATTATGGAGAAACAGTTCTCCTGGTATCAAATAATGCTGATCGCTTAACTGACATTAGCAAAAACAGATTATCTGGTCACTATCTCCCTCCTCTTTGTAAAACGCTGCTGCCCTATGCCTTCCTTCTCCAAAACAGTGATGGTAGTGATAAAAAGAATGGAATGCTTTGGGATCTTCTGAGACTGTGAGAGATGCCATAAAAATGTAGAAGGGTCATATCAGACTCAAAACATTGATTCTGTTTCTCTCTCCACAGGTGCTGCAGGCTTACTGAGCTTCTTCAACATTCTCTGTTTTAATTACAGATGACCAGAATTTGCATTACTTCATACAAATGTAGGTTCTGTCTTACACTTTCTCATGATTGAAAATTATCCTGAATTTCGTAGACATTATGAAAGTGCACTTGCCCTCCCAAGTCAAGCCAAACACCATCCTGTATTGCAAATCAGAAAATAATCTAGTACAAATCCACGACCTGATTAGTTTCCTGTTTTCACTGCTTGCAATGTGGCCTCCTTGACAGATTGGGTGATCACTATCTGGAAAACCTTCAGCCTGTCCACAAACGTAATCTTGAGGTTCCGATGGTCAGTCATTTTAATTCTTCAAACTGACAACTCTGTCCTTGATCTGTTGCAACCCCCATCCTAACTCCCCACCGACACACACCTTTACTGGCTCCATCCCTGCCTCCTTGACCTGTCCACCTCCTCTCTACCTATCTGTTCCTTTATCCACCTTTCATCCACCTCCCCGCTCTCTCTCTATTTATTTCAGACTGCCTTCCCCTCCCCCATTTCTGAAGAAATGCCCAGACCCGAAACATCAGCTTTCCTGCTCCTCTGATGCTGCCTGGCCTGCTGGGTTCAGCCAGCTTTACACCGAGTCATCTCCGATTCTCCAGCATTGGTAGCTCCTACTATCTCTGCTGTCCTGTCGCCGTGAAGCTTGAAATATGCTTCAGAAACAGCACCTCGCCTTCCAATGAGGTACTCTACAGCCTTCTGATCAGATACAATGTCGAATTTGGATTGTAAACCATGTACCTCATTTTGTTTCCTTTTCTTTTCTTGCTTCAGGGTTTTTTACAAAAAAACAAAAATTTCTGTCAACATCACCCCTGTTCTAGAAATGTCTGGGTGGAATATTTCCCTCCCAGCAGTTGGTGAGGAAGGGTAATATAATAATTAGGTGAGTTTGCCCTAGTGAAGTATTCACCCCTTTCTGACCATCTCGTCATTTAAGTTCTGGGTGAGAAGATCCATCTGGGATCAACAATTCCATCATTCCTTGGCCACGCAAACATCTCATTTTGCCACCACGCTGAGCACTTGCCCTTCTCTGCAAGCAGAAAAAGTGACATGTTTACACGAGATGGGGTGGAGAAACATGCAAGAACAATATTGGCAGTGTGAGGTGGTGAAGATAGATGCCTCGGTTGCCCTAGACGTGACTCCAGGATAATGTGTAGCCTCCCTGGGCCCAAGGTCCAAGACATGACTGAATAGCTGAAGGGCCTTTTTCAATTGTCAAAGAAGCTAGTGTTTCTAACTAATGTCTTTTAGGGAAGGAAATCCGTCATCTTTGCTTGATCTGACCTAAATGCGACTTCATCTCCAGACCCATGAAGCCAATTCTTAACTGCCCTGGGAAATGGCCCACCAAGCTACTCAGTTTGAGGACAATTTAGCATGGGCTACAAACACTGGCCAATTGTCAACAACGCCCATATCCAAGAACGAATATATTTCAAAAGTGGCTTCCCTGAGAAGATGATGATTGGCCTTCTTCTTGGACTGAAGCAGCTTTGATACAGTTTTGGCAAGGAAATCTTCCCCCCTGACTTGGTCTGGCATGTGATTCACACCTTTGGCAATGTGGTTGACTTCCTTCTGGGCAAAAAATTTGGTCAATGCCCTTATCCTGTGATGAAATTAAAAACCAGAAAGGATTTGACAGGTCGAGCAACTGAATGCGTAGCTGAGGAGTTGGTACAGGAGGGAGCGCTGTGGATTCCTGGATCACTGGGTCCATTCCTGGGAAAGGTGGGACCCATACTAATCCAATGGATTGCACCTGAATCAAAATGGGATCAACATGATGGTGGTGGGAGTTTCCAGACCCCTAACTGAGGGTCTAAATTAATTAGCTGGGGATGGGTTTGGGAGGGAAGCTGCAAAAGGAAGTGATATACAGACAAGTACAGAAGTGAAAACAATCAGTCTGGAAGGCAGAGTGTTTCAGTTATAGTCCCTTATCACACGTGGGAGCATGACAAGGCTTGATGGTATTTATGTTATTGAAGGGCGCCTTGAAAGTAAAACAGATGAGTTGAAGGTGCTGATTAACACGTGGATATGACATCATTGTTATCATGAAGTCATTGTTGAGGGAGGGCTAGGACTGGCAGCTTATATAGTATTTTGGTCGGATGGGGAGGGGTGTGATAGAAGGAAGATAGTGTTCCAACAATGATCAAGGAATGATGAAGGGAGGCATCAATTCAGACTATGTGGGTAGCACTTTAAAACAGAAAAAGTGTGCTACAGACTCTCGAATGGTCAGGGAAATTTAAAAGGATACATATATAGATAAATTTCAGGGAGTAAAACTGATAGGGTAATAATGTTAGGGAAATTTAACATCTTTGATATTAACTGTGATAGACCGAGTGTGAATGGCTTAGAGAGGATCGAATTCTGAAGAGGCTGCATTTGCTGACACCGCGTTTTCACTGCTTTAAATTGCACAGGTGCAGATCTAAGTGAGGGTGGAACCACAGGGGTTGGGGGAGATCAGCACCTGAGCGGAGGACAATATGATCGGGACCCAGGAAGAGATCAGAGATCCAGAGGTCGGGAGTTGGGGAAGGGAACCAGATGGAGAGTAGAAGCGGTGACAGAGAGGGGTGCCAGTCAGATGGGCTGCATTGTCCTGGGTGGCATCCAGCTTCTTCAGTGTTGTTGGGGCCGCACCTGTCTAGACAGTCAAAGAATATTCCATTATACTCCTGGCCTGTGCTTTGTAGATGGTGGACGAACTTTGAAAAGTCACGAGGTGAGTTACTTGTCACAGAATTCCCAGCCTTTGACCGGCTCTTGCTGAAGCTTTTATACGGCTGGTACCATCCTCGCCTCCAGGCTATAAGCCCTGGATTCAAGTCCCACCTCAGGGTGGCACAGAAGAAGTATCATAATGTGACCCACAATACCACAATTAATTAGATCAGTTTGTGAACCCTGTCCCTGGGAGGGATGAGAGAGTTTCCCAGTCAGTTAAAACGATGTGATAGCTGCAGCAAATATGCTTCCTATGTTAAAAGATTCCTTGGAAGGGTTGGGAGGCCTGGGTTCAAGTCCCACATTTTCCAGAGGTGTGTAACAAAATTTCTGAACAGATTGATTATAAAAATAGAGCAATAAATAAAAGATGCCATGAAAGGACCCTTTTGTAGATCAGCAGTGATGTCCCTGCCCCTGGACCAAGAGGCCTGGGTTCAAGTCCCACCTGTTCCAGAGGTGTGTAATAACAATTGTCTGACAGGTTGAGTAGGAAAAATAGTTTAATTTTTTTTAAAAATGACTTCATGAGCAGCTTTTGCAATAAGAAACTCTCATTGCCATTCCAAGGGCCTAAATGCACTGTTTGTGATGACAATAAGCAAAGTCTTGGTCTGTTCTGCAGCAGTTTAAAACTTTCCATTATCTTAGGAACTCTTACTTTTCAGGCAGTACTCTGATGTGCTCCTGAAAAAGAGTCTCAAAAGTCCGAAGAAACTTATGGAAGAAGCCAAATGCTCTCGTTTCAGGAACAAAGTACTGAAATATCAAAGACCTCGTTGCAATGGACACTGCTGTTGCACAGAATCAAAAGGTACTGTGATATAAAGGCTTCCAACATGAGCTTGAGGCTGGAACAGCAGATGGTTGAAGTTTCTGTCTCCCGTTATAGGAAACCCTGCCATGGAATTACTTGCACAAAGGGACTGAATGTGGCCTCGTATGCAGGGTGGCTTAGGAACCCAGCAGAGATCAATGGCTTCCTTTGGCAGAAGCAGCTTCTGGCCACAGGGTGTCTACTGAAGATGATGACTGGGCAGGAAATCACAGCATTCAGCAGCTGCTGAGGGATATGGCATAGTGTTATCACAAGGTATAGGCACATTTTTTCAATACATGCACAAAAGCGACTTTACCGACTGGGATTGCTCAGAATTCTTCAATATTTTGCATAAATTTGATGAGTAGACTTGTTAAAGGGAAGAGGATGTTGCAATATTGATCAAGGAGTCATTAAGCAGTGATGAGGTGAGGCCTTAATTCAGACCATGTGGGTAGAACTGAAAAATGAAAGGGTGCAGTCACATTGGTTGGGACGTACTGTCAACTCTCAAAGGGCCAAGGAAAGATAAAAGGACACACACATACTGAAGAACTAGGTTGATACTGGGAAATGCAGTTGGGACTTGTCAGAGATGCATTGATTTGCAGATTTATTTCTGGAATTCACAAAAGTGTTTTTAATCATCAGTGGAAAGCGGTGCCATTGGTAAGCCCAGTATTTATTGCCCATCCACAAGTGCCCTTGACAAAGTGATGGCTGGGAGCAAGGGTGACAATCTGCCTTCTTGAATACATCTAGGTGGTTTATTAGCATGTGTCAGGGGTCAATTAAATGTGAACAACATGATGGGGGGTATGGGGTTGAAGGGAGGCCAGCCCAGGTAAGGATGGCGGATTTCCTTCCCTAAAAGATATATTGAAGAAACAGGTTGTTACAACAATGTGGTAATTTATTGGTCATTACGACCGGGCTCAGATCTTTTACTCCAGATTTATTTAAGTGACTGAATTCAATTTACAAACTGTGCTGCGAGATTGTGATCTCATTTTTTTCTGGATTAGTTAATAGTCCAGTAACGTAACAATCTGATTATTATATCTTCAACGGTACGGAGATCACCTGTATTGTGTACGGCTCTGGTAAAATACCTTATAATGAGGGGCTCAATGGTTCTTTTGAAATAAAATCTGGTTTCAAGGCTGAGTCCTCAGACAGTGTTCTTAAAATAAACAAAATCAACCGTTTCTCTTATCATCTTCGATCCATCACAAATTCTGTTTTTGCTTTCTCGATGCTGTCAGTACCTTTGTTATGCCACAGTCATTTTGCAGCTAGTCAGTGCTGCCTGAAAGCACCTTCAATATATTTAAGGCAGGTTTATCTGTTTTTTCCCTCACCCTCCACTTTCCAAAGGGACTCTCAGATCGACTTTACAATTCACCCACAACAATCTACTCATCTGGCTGACATAAGAACATAAGAAAAGGAGCAAGGGTAGGCCATCGAGCCTGCTCCACCATTCAATAAGACCATGGACTACCTAAATATGAACTGACACTTTCCCACAAAAGGTAGGAGTAGCAATGAGTGATGATGGCTGCGTGGATATTAAGTAGCCTATTAATCCAGACTGCCTATTAGAATTAGAAACCTTACAGTGTGGAAACAAGCCCTTTGGCCCAACAAGTCCACACTGAACCTCAGAACATCCCACTCAGACCCATGCCCCTATAACCCATCTAATCTACACCTCCCTGAGCACTACGGGCAATTTAGCATGGCCAATCCACCTACCCTGAACATCTTTGGACTGTGTGAGGAAACCCGCACAGACACTGGGAGAATGTGCAAACTCCACACAGACAGTTACCTGAGACTGGAATCAAACCTGGGTCCCTGGTGCTGTGAGGTAGCAGTGCTAACCACTGAGCCACCCCCTAAGGCTGCTAAGTAAGGAAAGAGACCATGGTGTTAGAGGCAAGGTATTAGCATGGATGGAAGATTGGCTGTCTGTTAGAAAGCAGAGAGTGGGGATAATAGGGTCTTTCCCAGGATAACCAGAGATTAGTGGTGTTCCACAAGGGTCAGATTTGGGAACATAACTTTTCACTTTATACATTAATGGTTTAGATGAAGGAACAGAGGGCATTCTGGCTATGTTTGCAGAAAATACAAAGATAGTTGGAGGGGACAGGTAGTATTGAGGAGGCAGGGAGCCTGAAGAAGGATTTAAACAGATTAGGAGGGTGGGCAAAGCAGGGGCAGATGGAGTACAATGTGGAAAGATGAGGAAGAATTTCTTCCCTCAGAGAGTTGTGAACCGATTGAATTCTCTCACAGGAAGCTGGTTGGTAGGAAGAATAGAGGCATAGACAATTTTCCAAATGGGGAGAAAATTCAGAAATTGTAAGTGCAAAGGGACTTCAGAATCCTAGGTTCAAGATTCTCTTAAGGTAAACTTGCAGGTTGAGCCAGTAGTCAGGAAGGCAAATCCAATGTTGGCATTTATTTTGAGTGGACTAGAATATAAAAGCAGGAATGTGCTTCTGAGGCTTTATCAGGCTCTGGTCAGATCATGTTTAGAGCAATTTAGGGCTCCATACCTCAGGGAGGATATACTGGCCCTGGAGTGGGTCCAGAGGAGGTTCAAGAGAATGATTCTAGAAAAGAAAGGCTTAACATTTGAGGTATATTTGAACACTCTGGGTCTATGCTGGATGGAGTATAGAAGGATGAGGGGGGATCTAATTGAAACTTTCAGAATACTTAATGGCCTGGACAGAGTGGATGTTGGGAAGATGCTTCCATTGGTAGGAGAGACTAGGACCCAAGGGCACAGCCTTAGAGTAAAGGGAAGACCTTTTAGAATGGAGATAAGGAGAAGCTTCTTCAGCCAGAGAGTGGTAAATCTATGGAATTCACTGCCACAGAAGGCTGTGGAGGTCAGGTCATTAAATACATTTAAGACTGAGATAGATAGGTTCTTGACTATCAAGGGAATCAAGGGTTACTGGGAGAAAACAGGAGAATGGGGCTGAGGAGCTTATCAGCCATGATTGAACGGTGAAGCAGACTCCATGGGACAATGACCTAATTTATGGTCCTATATCTTATGGTCTCATTATCTAAGTTCAAATCCCATCATGGCAGAATTTAAATTCAATATAATAGGAATTGGGAGTCTAATGATGATCATGAAACACTTTATTATTCATGCATGTGGGCGTCATTGGCTGGACCAGCATTTATTGCCAATCACTAATTACCCAGAGGGGCTGTAATGAGTCAACCGCATTGTTGTGGGTCTGGAGTCACGTGTAGGCCAAACCAGGTAAGGCTGGTGGATTTCTTCCATAAAGGCCATTGGTGAACCAGATGGGTTTATTCCCTGACAATGGTTACATGAGACTCTTAATTCCAGACAATTATTAAATTCAAATTCCACCATCCACCATGGTAAGATTAGAAGCCAGGTCCCCAAAACATTAGCTGAGTTTCCTCAATTAATAGTCTAGTGATAATACCACTAGGCCATTGCCGACCATTGCTTTGCTTAACTTACATAGGACTATGTCCAGGGAATGAGAAAAGAGTTATCGTGGGTGAATTGAAAGGTGGATCTGAGAGTCTTTTCAGAAAGCCCATCTGGCTCACTATTGCCCATTAGGGAGAGAAAACTACAACCCTTACCCAGTCTGAAATACACATGAATCCAGGCCCATCATCGGCAGTTCCTACTATCTCTCCACAGCAATATATGGTTGGCTTCTACCTTCCACTGAACAATAAACGTTGACCTAACAATGGCCCCATCCTGTGAATAAATATGTATGAAACAACTTGCCTTTTATCACCTATCTCTTCACCATCAAGTGCCCCCAAAGCTTATTCCAGGTGAAACAATAATTTACTCATACCTAGATAACAAAGTGTGGAGCTGGATGAACACAGCAGGCCAAGCAGTATCTCAGGGGCACAAAAGCTGACGTTTCGGGCCTAGACCCTTCATCAGAGAGGGGGATGGGGAGAGGGTTCTGGAATAAATAGGGAGGGGGGGGAGGCGGACCGAAGATGGAGAGAAAAGAAGATAGGTGGAGAGGACAGTATAGGTGGGGAGGTAGGGAGGGGATAGGTCAGTCCAGGGAAGACGGACAGGTCAAGGAGGCGGGATGAGGTGGTAGGTAGGAAATAGAGGTGTGGCTTGAGGTGGGAGGAAGGGATGGGTGAGTGGAAGAACACGTTAGGGAGGCGGAGACAGACTGGGCTGGTTTTGGGATGCATTGGGGGGAGAGAACGAGCTGGGCTGGTTGTATATTGCAGTGGGGGGAGGGGACGAACTGGGCTGGTTTTGGGACGCAGTGGGGGAAGGGGAGATTTTGAAGCTGGTGAAGTTCACATTGATACTATTGGGCTGCAGGATTCCCAAGCGGAATATGAGTTGCTGTTCCTGCAACCTTCAGGTGGCATCATTGTGGCACTGCAGGAGGCTCATGATGGACATGTCGTCTAAAGAATGGGAGGGGGAGTTAAAATGGTTTGCGACTGGGAGGCCCCCAACACCTCATTTTCGCCATGTACGTCCAGTCCCTACACACCTGTATTCCTCATGCAGATGGCCTCAAGGCCCTCCGCTTCTTCCTGTCCCGCAGGTCCGACCAGTCCCCCTCCACCGACACCCTCATCTGCCTAGCCGAACTCATCCTCACCCTCAACAACTTCTCTTTCGATTCCTCCCACTTCCTACAGACAAAGAGGATGGCCATGGGTACCCGCATGGGCCCAAGCTATGCCTGCCTCTTTGGTCCGCCTCCCCCTCTCTCCCTATTTATTCCAGTTCCCTCTCCACATCCCCCTCTCTGATGAAGGGTCTAGGCCCGAAATGTCAGCTTTTGTGCTCCTGAGATGCTGCTTGGCCTGCTGTGTTCATCCAGCCTCACACTTTGTTATCTTGGATTCTCCAGCATCTGCAGTTCCCATTATCTCTGATACAATTTACTCATACCTCTTTCTTTTTTGTTTGATGGATTGCTGGCTCAGCAAAACCAGGCCTCCTGGTTCAGAGGTAGGCACACTACCATTACAGCACATGTGCCCTTGGGGCCTCCTTTACTTGGGAAACTCAGGTGAAACAGTCACTTTGTGGAATGCCTCTGACCAACCAACATATTTAACCCAGGTGTCCGATCACTGGGAATATTAATCCTTCATCCCATTCCCACCTTGATCTCTTTGTCCTCCATCTGTTCTCCTGATCTATCAGGGCTTTAAGGACATCACCTTCTGAGTTAGCACCTTATAGTGGTCTCAACTTAATGTCAGCCATAATCGCAACCACTGCTCCCAATGCTGGTTTACTTTTCCATATAACAGATGCTGATCAGCAATGATATTATTCCATCTGAGTTACTGAACAATGATAATTGCATTCCTCCAATCTTCCCATCCCTTTCCTCAATTAATCACTCTCAACATCAGTGCAATTTGCTTTTGACATTTTCAGCTCATCTGGGCACATCCTGTGTGTCTTTCCTTGTCCTGTTACTACTCCCTTTTGTCTTGCAGCATCATCTCCTCTGGTATTTAATCCTTTCCAACTTCTACTTTATCATGGACTTACCTTTTTGGTCTTTGCCATCTTTCTTACATTTCCCCACCTGTCTTAAATTGTTTGACACCCGGAAGCTTTCTCCAGCCCTGATGATAGGTCCTTGCCTTGAAAAGTTAGCTATTTCTGTCTCTGCAGACACTGCCTGACCTGCAGTGCATTTCTAGCATTTGTGTTTTCATGAGCGAGCTTTCCACTGAACACCAGCATGCAGACTGAGTAATAGAACACAGAAACAACTGGCTTGGCTGTATAAAGAACACCACCAAGTTCTAGATGCCTTAGAAAGATGAAGATTGCAAAACCACAATAGCGCAACCTATTGAATGTTTATCATTTATTCATACTATTCAGAGAAACTTGGTTGAGCAGGAACTCCATTGAAACCTCTTTTCCCTCAGTTCTGTCTTCCATGTGACCCAGCATCACTGATGATGCACTTGAACTATTAACATAACAACTGCTAACCCGTTCCACTGATTCAGAAGTGGAAGGTGAATATTAGTTCAGTAGGAATGGTATGACAGTTTGGTTTAAGACTTTTGTTACAATATGAGAGGCTTTGCCTTACACGCAAAAGCAGAAATTATTTATGATCCGCACGTTCTGTTTTGTTGCTCTCTTGATGACCAAACCAGCAAAAATTAAAATATTCCCCGTTTAGGTTTGGGAAGGTTTTCTGCAAGGGGCTACATCATTCACCACATTAAGTTCATTTAGAACTTCTGTTCGAGCATCCTGCAATCTGTATGTCCTTTTATGTTATGATCCGCCTGTACTGCATGCAAAACAAACTTTGCACTGTACTTGGCTACACATGAAAACAATAAATCAAATCAAATCAAATCCAGTTAATGTCCTGGGGACACCGTGGCAGGTGGTGGAACGTAAATTTAATAAACATCTGGAATAAAGAGTCTAATGATGGCCATGAATTGTTGGAGGAAAGCAGATCTGGACCACTAATGTCCTTTGGGGAAAGAAACTGCCATCCATACCTGCTCTTGCCTACATGTGACTCTGGTCCATGCCATATTCCTGAGCCTCTGCAATCCATGTGGTGTAGCTCCAGGCTCACACAGTCACTTCTTACTTCCTCAAACAGTTTGAAATGACAGAATGACTTGTTTGATTGAGGTACGAAATCACATGGAATTCCCAATCCAAAATAAATTAGATTGAATTAAAAATCCCTTGTTCCACCCTTGCAACTTAGTTTGAAATCAGTTTCAGGCTTCACCTTCAATGGAAACTGATGATGGATCTGTCCAAGATAATAAAATGTGAGGCTGGATGAACACAGCAGGCCAAGCAGCATCTCAGGAGCACTTGGCCTGCTGTGTTCATCCAGCCTCACATTTTATTATCTTGGAATTCTCCAGCATCTGCAGTTCCCATTATCTCTGATGGATCTGTCCAATTGGGATTAATTAACGGAAGCAGGGAAGCTTGTAATATTGCCACTCCTTTGTCAATTGCTCTTCCTCCTCTTATAAAATGTTCCCTTGGAAAATTGTACAAAAGCATAAAGTATAAAAAAAGCCAATATATATTTATTCACCAGCAACATTCACACATCCTGTTCTTCTTAGCCCCCTGTAGACTGCCAGCAACAGCTGGTTTAATCTCAATCAGTAATAAATATGGCCTCAGTAAAAGTGAGTTCAACTCCCACCATAAAAACTGTGGGAAAACTGTAATTAACTAAATTTGAAATAAAATGCTACTCTCATTTAGAGTAGTCATAAAACTGAGCACTGTGTGCTGTTTTGGCCTCCATACCTCAGTAAGGACGCTACTGCTATTGAGGCAATGAAGGAAAGTTCACCAGGCTTGTTCTAAGGGTGGTGGAACCATCCCATGAAGGAAGATTGGGAAAATGATTTTCAAAGTTTCAAGGAATGAGAGATGAACTCTTTCAAACCCACTAAATACTTATAGGGACAGAGAGAAAAGAAGCAAGTAAGATGTTTCCCCTGCTTAGAGAGTGTAGATAGAGGGAACTTAATTTCAAAATACTGGGATAGCTGCTTAGGACCAAGATGAAGAGAACTATTTTTACTCAGAGGTTTATGAAGTTTTGGAATTCCATGCCCCATGGGCTGTGGAAACTCAGTCACTAAGCATATTTAAATGAGAGATGGTAGGAACTGCAGATGCTGGAGGATCTGAGACAACATGGTGTCGAGCTGGATGAACACAGCAGGCCAAGCAGCATCTCTCCTGCTCCTCTGAAGCTGCTTGGCCTGCTGTGTTCATCTAGCTCTACACCATGTTATCTTAAATTAGAGATGAACAGGTTTCTAAAAGCCAATGTTAGAAAGTGGGGATTGTATGGGATTAAGGCCTGGACTGATCAGACGTGGTTGTATGAAATGGCACAGCAGGGCTGATGAGTTGTATGGCCTACTCCTGTTCCTACATCCCTGTGAAATTGACATAAAACCCCATCTGATTCACCACTTCATTTCTTAGGCTGAAATTTGCTCTCAGGTCTGACTGACATCTGGAGCCAAAGCAATGTGGCTGACTCTTAATTGCCTCCTGAAATGGATGAGCAAATTACTCAGTTGCATATTGCAACTGAGCAATAATGCCCTGAGAGTGTGGCGTACACAACTGCAAAAGCTCGAGAAGGTAGCTCACCACTGCCTTCAAGGGGAAATATAGCAATGGATAATAAATGTCAGTGGTACCTGCAACTCAAGAACTAATTATGAAAAGAATATTTTTCAAGTGTTCAGCTGTCTGTGCAGTCTCCAGGGTATCACCACAAATGCACCTAATTAATTTGTTAATGAATTTTCCTGGCAGGTTAGCACATTGATTATAAACACATTTCAGAAGCTAAAACTGACTTTGCACAACATTGTACTAAGCAGAAAGCAGAAAGTTAAAAGCCCTGTGGTGCCCTGGCGTTATCCCTACCTCTGGACCAGTACATTCATGATCAAGTCCCACTTGCTCTGGAAGTGTTTCATAACATGTAGAAACAGACTGATTATAAAATGAAATAGACCTGACTGCCTGTCAGCAAAATTGTAGGAAATTATGTATCATCTGTCATCAAGCAAAAAATACATTTTGGACTAACAACTCACTCAAATTTAGAATAATATTTTTAAATATTAGAATGATGGAATTTTACATTACAAAGCATTTTTGAAAAAAAGGCAATCATTTCATCAGACCACTCTTTTTGATCTGGAGCTAAGAAATCTATGAGCCTAGTCTAGCAAAGTTGCAGCAATTAACTCCCAACCTCCAGATGCTCCTTGAAATTGGAATTAGTAGCCATAAAAGGACAAACCATCTGCATCGCAGTGGCTGAACAATATTTTACATGCTGCATGTTACAAAGCAGACCATTGTCCGACTCGCTGTGAGAAACCCGACTGGAGGTTCAGTAATATTTTAAAAGGCAATCTGCATATTGTTCAATCAGCTGGAGTACGTTCAGGGCTGTATTTTACTTTGGATTCAGGTGAGAGTTACAAGATGTGCTCTTATATAATCTGACTCATGTCAAATAACCACATCAACACATGAGTCAGAATGATGTAATGCTGTTAGCTGCTATCAATAATGCATTCATGCTGTCCCCTTCTCTCAGCTCAACCCCACATCTTATCATTGTAGCCATCCACCTTCCCATTTAATTGAAGTTAGGACAACATACCCGACAAACAGAGATAACAAGGTGTGGAGCTGGATGAACACAGCAGGGCATGCAGCAGCTTAGGAGCAGGAAAGCTGACGTTTTGGGCCTAGACCCTTCATCAGAAATGCAGGAGGGGAAGAGGGTTCTTAAATAAATAGGGACAGAGGGGGAGGCAGATCGAAGATGGATAGAGCAGAAGATAGGTGGAGAAGAGACCGACAATTTAAAGAGGCGGGGATGGAGCCAGTAAAGGTGAGTGTAGGTGGGGAGTTAGGGAGGAAATGGCTCAGTCCAGGGAGGATGGACAGGTCAAGGGGGCAGGATGAGGTTAGGAGGTAGGAAATGGGGGTGAAGCTTGAGGTGGGAGGTGGGGATAGGTGAAAGGAAGAATGGGTTAGGGAGGCGGGGATGAGCTGGGCTGGTTTTGGGATGCAGTAGGTGGAGGGGAGATTTTGAAGCTTGTGAAATCTACATTGATACCATTGGGCTGCAGGGTTCCCAAGCGGAATATGAGATGCTGTTCCTGCAACCTTCGGGTGGCATCATTGTGGCACTGCAGGAGGCCCAGGATGGACATGTCGTCTGAGGAATGGGACGGGGAGTTGAAAGGGTTACCTGACCAATAGTTGGGCAAGTCTGTTGTGAAACAACAACCCAATGTACAAATAGGCAGAGATGAGGAGAAATATTTTCACCAGAAAATTGTGACTCCAGGACTTATTGGCCAAGAAAGGTGCGTTCATAACACAGCCATAATTAGCATCAACTTGTAAATCTTTCCAACATGCACCAACAACAAGGAGTAGGAGTGAGAGAAATGCCTGGTCAGCTGTGTGATGGCAAGAATTTGAAGCTTCTACCATCACTATACACAGCTTCATCATGGTTTGTTCTTGTGGATTTTTCCATGCGACATGAGGCTACACCAATGATGGTTAAATTATTGACCTGGATGAGGGAACTAAATGCAATGTAAGACCATATGATGAAAAGATATATGTACAGAATTAAGCCATTCTGCCGATTGAATCTGCTCCCCATTCGATCAATATTGACATATATCTGAACCCCATTCTCCTGCCTTATCTCCATTATCTTTTATCTTCTCTGTCTGTCTGTCTATCTGTCCATCTATCTCTATCTTAACTCCGAATTGTAGCATGCACAAAACTGGAAATGGAGCATGAGTTGTGAGGAGGATGCAGAAGTGTTTCAGTGCGATTTGGGAAGGTTGAGTGAGTAGGCAAACACATGGCAGATGCAGTACAAAGAACAAAGAACAAAGAAAATTACAGCACAGGAACAAGCTCTTCGGCCCTCCAAGCCTGCGCCGATCGCGATCCTCTGTCTAAACCAGTCATCTATTTTCTAAGGGCCTGTATCCCTTTGCTCCCTGCTCATCCATGTACCTGTCCAGATACATCTTAAAAGACACTAACGTGTCTGCGTCTACCACCTCCGCTGGCAACCCGTTCCAGGCACCCACCACCCTCTGCGTAAAGAACTTTCCACGCATATCTCCCATAAACTTTCCTCCTTTCACTCCTCTCAGTACAGTGCTGTTAAATGTGAGCTTCTTCACTTTAGTGGCAAAGACAAGAAAATAGATTTTTATCTGAATGTCCATAAATTGAGAGAAGGGAATATGCAACTACAACTGGGTGTCCTTGTACACCAGTTACTGAAAGTAAGCAAAAAAACCAAGAGAACCACAGAGGAAATCAGAAATAGAAACTGAAATTGTTGGAAAAAAGTTCGGATAACAAGGTGTAGAGCTGGAGGAATGTAGCAGGCCAAGCAGCAGCAGAGGAGCAGGAAAGTTAGCGTTTCAGGTCTGGACCCTTCTACAGCCTTCCTGCTTCTCTGATGCTGCTTGGCCTGCTGTGTTCATCCAGCTCTACACCTTGTTATCTCGGATTCTCCAGCATCTGCAGTTCCTACTATCTCAGAAAAAAACTCAGTAGGTCTGGCGACACCTGTGGAGAGAAAGCAGAATTAATGTTTCAGGTCCAGTAACACTTCTCCAAAACTGAAAGTAAGCATTAATGTGCAGCAGGCAATGAAGAAGGGAAATGGTATGTTGGCCTTCATAGTGAGAGGATTTGAGTACAGGACCAGGGATATCTTGCAGCAGTTATACAGGGCCTAGGTGAGAACATACCTGGAGTGTTATATGCTGTGTTGGTCTCCTTATCAGAGGAAAGGTATTCTCGATATAGGGGGATGCAGCAAAGATTTACCAGACTGATTTGTGATGTACGGGAGAGGTTGAATCGGTTTGGATTATATTTGTTGGAGTTCAGAAGAATGATATGGATCTGACAGAAACCTATAAAATTCTAACAGACTAGACAGGGTAGAGGCAGGAAGGGTGTTCCCAATTGGGTGGGGGGGAGGGGTAGTCCAGAACCATAGGTCATAAATTAAGGATATTGGGTAAACCATTTAGGGCTGAATTGAGGGGAAATTTCTTCATTCAGAGACAGTTCAGCCTATGTAATTCGCTAATACGGAAAGCAGTCAGGGCCAAAACATTGTATGATTTCAAGAGGGAGTTGGATACAGCATGTGGGTCTAAAGGGATAAGAGGGTAAGGGAGAAAGCAGGAACAAGCCATAGGATTGGATGATTAGCCATGATCACAATAAATCACAGAACAGGCCTGAAGGGCTGAACGGCATACTCCTGCTCCTATTTTGCTTACTTTTACGTGACTGCGATCACCCTGCATATCGATCATAAATGTTTGAATTTGGCTGGGGGTTTAATAACACGATGCCATACCAGCTCCTAACCGACCCCATTCATCCAGGCTGGGCACTAGAACAAACAAATTCTAGGCCAAAGATAGCAATGTCAAAAGTCTATAATTGCTGCAGCAACTTCAACTCCAAATGTAGCTTATTAAAGGATTCAATAAAGGAATCTCTTGGGAATCTACATCATTCTGAGCATCATGAATGAACTTGCTAAGGGGATTTTTCATGAGTGTTTTGTTTGGATGATTGTCCTCAAGGAACTTGCATGGACCAGGAGCTGCTATGGTAAATAACTAGAGAATCAAATCCATTGCGTAGGAAAAGATAGAAGCAAAGTGAGATTGCACATGGAACCATAACTATGCATGTGATCTTGAGCATTCATCTTAGTTTTAGTTACTGTTCTATGTATAAATTATAGCTCATAGAAACAATAATTTGCCTATGAATTCACTTTTGTCGTCCATTGAACTCTGATTCATGTTAAAGTTACAAGAAGTGGAATCATGTTGGTGATTGATTCAATTGCAGGCTATTCTGTAACGTTAGTTATTTCTGGTTGTTCCCATAGTGATTGTGACAAAAAGTATTATTTAGGTCCATCGAACTGGTAAGACGGGGCTCTTGTTGATGCAAGATAACATCTCTGACAGGGTGGCACTCCCTCTGCTCTGCACTGCAGTGTCAGAATAGCTCTCATGTTCAAATCTCTAAAGTATGACTTGAAACTACAGTCTTCTGTCCCAGATGGTGCTACTGACGGAGCCACAGGTGATATTTAATGAGCCAGATCACAAAGTGTGCCAGAAAAAGTGTGATGTTACAGGTAGGTAAATGCAATAAAATAGGAAGTGTGCAGCAGATGGACAATTTCTAACTTATTGCGAATGGATGAAGCAAAAAAGAAAGTTTTCTGATCTTAAAAGTCACTACTGTTCTGAGGAAGGGTCACCGTACCCGAAACGTTAACTCTGTTTTCTCCTCCACATATGCTGCCAGACCTGTGGAGCTTTGCCAGCAACTTTGTTTTTGTGATAACAAAGTGTGGAGCTAGATGAGCACAGCAGGCCAAGCAGCATCTTAGGAGCAAAAAAGCTGACGTTTCAGCTTTTGTGCTCCTAAGATGCTGCTTGGCCTGCTGTGCTCATCCAGCTCCACACTTTGTTATCTTGGATTCTCCAGCATCTGCAGTTCCCACTAACTCTGATGCAACTTTGTTTTTGTTCCTGATTTACAGCATTCGCAGCTCTTTTGGCTTTTAATAGTCACTGGTTGCTTCCTTCCAATGGGGGTGGTGGGTGGAATGGAAATTGTTCCAGGATTTTAACCCAATGTTAACTGAGCAACAGCAATATACTTCCAATCTCAGGATGGCGAGTAGCTTGAAGAGGAACCTGCAGATGGTGGCGTTTCCATGTATCTGTCGTCCTTGATCTTCTAGATGGAAGTAGTCATAGGTTTGGAAAGTGCTGCCTAAGGGCCCTTGGTGAATTTCTGCAGTGCGTCTTGTACACACTTCATGAAACTGTCTATCTTTATTGAAGTTATTGCATGAGAATTCCGTGAACCTATTTCAGGCATACAGGTAGTGCTGCCATAGCGTGTGTTTTGTTAACACAAATGGCTGTAATGTGATTGATAAATAGTGGACATTGTGTGGATCATGCAAACTTTCTACATTACAGGTATAACAATTTTCTCTCGTGATTTCCCTGTACTGTGTTTTACTATGGCAAATTTATATAGTGCAATTTACAATAGCCCGAGATCACAAGAGCACAACTATCGCATTATAGGAAACTACCTGTATTACTAATATGGGTTCTAAGGAAGGGTCACTTGACATGAAACATTAAGGTGGCATTGTGGTTCAGTGGTTAGTATTGTTGCCTCACAGTGCTAGGGATCTGGATTCAATTCCAGCCTTGGGTGACTGTCTGTGTGGAGTTTGCACATTCTCCCCGTGTCTGCATGGGTTTTTGCTGGGTGCTCTGGTTTCCTGCCACAGCCCAAAGATGTGCAGGCTAGGTCGATTAGCCATGCCAGGTTGCCCTTTGTATCCAGGGGTGTGTAAATTGGGTGGTTTAGCCATGGGAAATGCAGGGTTACAGGGAGAGGATAGGTGGATGGGGATGGGTCTGGGAGGGATGCTCTTTGGAGAGGCAGTGTGAACGTGTCAAGTAAGTGGCCTGTTTCTGCACTGCAAGGATCCTATGAACTCTGACTTCCCTCCACAGATGCTGCCAGGTCTGCCAAGCTTTTCCAACAATTTCTGTTTTGGTTATAAATATTACCTTTAGTTTCTGAATCTATTAAATTGTTGGACTGTATTGAATTCACTTCCAATAACTGCGCCACTTCCAAATAAGATTCTTTCTTGTATGAACAGATACCAATGCTGTGGACTCAAACACAAACGTACACCAGAATTAGAGCTGCTAACCATCTCTCTTTTTTACGTAGAATATAGATATAATGTCCTTAAAGGCTTTCTCCAGTATTGTCTTTGCATCCCATTCACATATACCTAGAGTCAATTGTAGGGCTTGGCTGTGTGAGTCCCAGCTGTGGTTTGGTTAGTAAGTGTTTGCATCTGACTGACAAGATTCCCAATGTCAAGCCCCAGTCCATGGCTTGAGTGTAAAAATCAATGCTGGCTCATGAGAGTAGTACAGAGGAAGTTCTGTGCTGTTGCCGGTGCTATGTCTCAGATGAGACCCCATGTGTGCTCTCAGAGGGATGTAATGGCACTGTTTTGATGAACATCAGGGGAGTTATCCCTGGTGACCTAGCCACAAATTATCCCTCAATCAACACTCCCCCAATA
The DNA here is from genome assembly GCF_030684315.1 of Stegostoma tigrinum. Classification (NCBI taxonomy): domain Eukaryota; kingdom Metazoa; phylum Chordata; class Chondrichthyes; order Orectolobiformes; family Stegostomatidae; genus Stegostoma; species Stegostoma tigrinum. Next base: position 13,456,627 of record NC_081364.1, read on the forward strand.
AACCAGATTATCTGGCCATTGTCATATTGTTGTTTATGAGAAATTGTCGAGTGTAAATTAGCTGCTGTGTTTATTACATTACAAAAGTGACGAAACTGAATCAAAAAAGGTGATTCAATTTAAAAAATAGAAAGACAACATCCTATTTAACCAGGGTAAGATTGTAGAAGTGATAATGGGAACTGCAGATGCTGGAGAATCCAAGACAATGAAATGTGAGGCTGGATGAACACAGCAGGCCCAGCAGCATCCCAGGAGCACAAAAGCTGACGTTTCAGGCCAAGACCCTTCATCAGAGAGGGGAATGGGGTGAGGGTTCTGGAATAAATAGGGAGAGAGGGGGAGGCGGACCGAAGATGGAGAGTAAAGAAGATAGGTGGAGAGGAGAGTATAGGTGGGGAGGTAAGGAGGGGATAGGTCAGTCCAGGGAAGACGGACAGGTCAAGGAGGTGGGATGAGGTTAGTCGGTAGGAGATGGAGGTGCGGCTTGGAGTGGGAGGAAGGGATGGGTGAGAGAAAGAACAGGTTAGGGAGGCAGAGACAGGTTGGACTGGTTTTGGGATGCAGTGGGTGGAGGGGAAGAGCTGGGCTGGTTGTGTGGTGCAGTGGGGGGAGGGGATGAACTGGGCTGGTTTTGGGATGCGGTGAGGGAAGGGGAGATTTTGAAGCTGGTGAAGTCCACATTGATACCATTGGGCTGCAGGGTTCCCAAGTGGAATATGAGTTGCTGTTCCTGCAATCTTCGGGTGGCATCATTGTGGCACTGCAGGAGGCCCATGATGGACATGTCATCTAAAGAATGGGAGGGGGAGTGGAAATGGTTTGCGACTGGGAGGTGCAGTTGTTTATTGCGAACTGAGCGGAGGTGTTCTGCAAAGCGGTCCCCAAGCCTCCGCTTGGTTTCCCCAATGTAGAGGAAGTCACACCGGGTACAATGGATGCAGTATTCCACATTGGCAGATGTGCAGGTGAACCTCTGCTCAATGTGGAAAGTCATCTTGGGGCCTGGGATAGGGGTGAGGGAGGAGGTGTGGGGGCAAGTGTAGCATTTCCTGCGGTTGCAGGGGAAGGTGCTAGGTGTGGTGGGGTTGGAGGGCAGTGTGGAGCGAACAAGGGAGTCACGGAGAGAGTGGTCTCTCCGGAAAGCAGACAGGGGTGGGGATGGAAAAATGTCTTGTGTGGTGGGGTCGGATTGTAGATGGTGGAAGTGTCGGAGGATGATGCGTTGTATCTGGAGGTTGGTGGAAGTCAGTATTACAAAAGGGGTCCTGGTAAATTAATCATGACAGGTTGACATGCAGATGCAGTTAATGATTAGGAAATTAAGTGGAATATTGACATTTATTGCAAGCAGAATGGAATATAAAAGTTGGGAATTTTACGGCAAATATAACAGGAACTTGGTGAGTCCACACCTGGAGTGCTCTGTACAGTTTTAGCTTCCTTATTTAAATAAGGATAGAACGGTATTTGAAACAGATCAGAGAATGTTCATTTGAATGTTCCTAGAAAGCAAGTCTTCTCATGAAGATAGGTTAAAAAGGTATAATGTCATAGATATCTACAGCCCCGTCAATCCACTTCATCTCAACCAATCAAAAATAGCCACCTAATTATTCTGATCCCATTTTCCAGCACTAGCCCATAGCCTTGAATGCATTGGTATTGCAAGTGCACATCTAAATACTTCTTAAAATGTTATGAGGGTTTCTGCCTCAGTAACACTTACAGGCAGTGAGTTCCAGACTCCCACCGGCCTCTGAATGAAAAAGTGCTCCTCACATGTCACCTGAACCTTTTGTCCCTTACTCCCTGTCCTTGGTCATTGATCCCAAAGGATAAAGTTTCTTCCTCTTTACCTTATCTACACCCCTCATAATCGTACATATCTCCATCATGTTCCCTCTCAATCACTTCTGTTCTGAGAAAAACAAACCCAGCCTGTCCAATCTCCCTTCTTAATTGAAACTCTCCAGCCCATGCAACCTCCTGGTAAATTTCCTCTGCATCATCCCCAGTGCTATCGCATCCCTCCTATAAGGTAGATATACAGGTTGAGCCTACACACATTAGAGATTAGAAGAATGAGTGGTGATCTTATGGAGGATGTAAGATGACGTTGATAAGGTGGTTACTGAGTGGATGGCTCCACTAATGGGACAGATTAGACTAAGGTTAAGTATAAAATGACACATTTTTAAAATGACAGTGAGGAATTTCTTTCTCCTCCACGGATCATTATTCTGTGGAATTCTCTTCCTCAGAGAGAAATGGAGGCTGTCTTTGAACTCATTTAAGGAAGAGTTAGACTTCTGACAGACAAGAGAATCAGGTATGGTGCAGACAGGAAAGTGGAGTCGAGACTGTAACAGGGTCAGCCATTAACTTATCAAAAGCTGGAACAACGTCATTCAGCATAATGGCTTCTTCCTGTCACTAATAATTGGAGACTGGGGCAATTAGATCTGTACTCTCTACAAGTTTGTAGAATGCATGATGACCGCATTGGAAACTACAAAATCCTTAAAGGGACCCAGGTCCAATTCTAGCCTTGGGTGAGTGTTTGTCTGGCGTTCACACATTCTCCCTGTGTCAGCGTGACTTTCCACTGGGTGCTCTGGTTTCCTTCTACAGCCCAAAGTTGTGCAAGTTAGGTGAATTGGCCAGGCTAAATTTCCTGTAACATCCAGAGATATGTGTGCCATCCATGTAAAATGTGGGGTTATGGGGATAAGATGGGGTGTTGTTTGGCTAGGATGCTCTTCGGAGGGTTGGTGCAGGCCCACTGGGGTCGATTGGCCTCTTTCTGAACTGCAGGGATTCTATGGTCCAGTAGGATATACAGAGTGGATGCAGGTAAGATGTTTTCCCAGGCTGGGGAATCTACAAATGGAAACACAAATTCAATTAAGGGGGAAGACCAAGACGAGAAGAATTGCTTTCTTTGCACAGGGTTGTGAATTTTTGGAATTCTGTCTCACAGAGGGCTGTGGAAGCTCAATGATTTAACATGTTTGAAGTGGAGTTTTACAGGCCTTTAAACCTGTTGATGAATGGGGGTTTGATGATTTTGCAGGAAGAAGCCATTAAAGAAGGTGACCAGCCATGATTGTATTGGAGGGCAAGCTCGATGGGCTGAATGGCCTACATATTCCATGCTCTGATAACATCCAGTAGGAATCATCAGTGAAAAACAAATGTTTCAGTCCATATTACATTTCTCAGCACACTCATTGCTCTTCTGAGAAATAAAACAATTAAAGCTATGCTCCCAAAGTGAAATACCATAGCTGCTGGAAATCTAAAGTGAAAACATAAAACAATGGTGGAAAAATCCGGCTGGTAAGTCATCAAGATCACAAGATCATAGTTTAAATTCCAGGTTCAGGTGTGTCAGAGGAATATCTTGCCGGTTTTGTTTTATATAGAAAGGATCAGGAAGTGAGTACAAATGACAAGACAGAATCTGGTCCAGTAAAATTTGACATGAAGATTTAATTGCGAGACCAACCTGATTAATGATTTCTCTTTGAAAATCACATTTTCTTATGACTGTGACATGAAATGTCCTCTTCATTCGGGCCTCACCTTAGATTAACTATCGTTCCAGCATCTCTGACAAACTAAATGCTGTTCATTAAAACTATTGAGCGACTTGATAACAGACAAGAGGGAAATTGTTGTCATGTCTTTTTAGCTCCAGCAGATTGTCTTCCACAACAAGAGCACAACATTCATTAATGGATAAAATGAGTAACCATGGGATACAATGCCACGAGAAATGTAAGTAGCTCCAGCAAACCATGAGCCCAAGGATTTTGTTTCTGTTAAAATAAAGGCAAGGCCATGAATAGTGCTAATGGGAACTGTAGATGCTGGAGAATCCAAGATAATAAAGTGTGAAGCTGGATGAACACAGCAGGCCCAGCAGCAAAACCTCTCTGATGAAGGGCCTAGGCCCGAAACGTCAGCTTTTGTGCTCCTGAGATGCTGCTGGGCCTGCTGTGTTCATCCAGCTTCACATTTTATTATATTGCCATGAATAGTGCATTGGGAAAACATACCTTGGAGCCAGGAGAAAGGGACAAAACCCTGTCCAGCTCTGGTTTCCCTATTAGAGGAAGGATATTATTAAGCTAGAGAGGTTTCAGAAGAGATGTACCAGGAGATTGCCGGGAATCGAGGGTTTGAGTCATTGGGAGAGATTGGGTAGGCTGGGACATTTTTCACTGGAGCATAGGCAATTGAAGGGTGACCGTATAGACGTTTACAAAATCATGAGGGATGAACTGGCAGGTCTGTTTTCCCTAGGGTTGGGGGATTTCAAGGCAAGGAGGTACACTTTTAATGTGAGAGGAGAAAGATTGAGGAAAGACATGCGGGGCAATTTTTTTTTAAACAGACAGTGGTTCAGTTGTGGAATGAACTTCCAGAGGAAGTGCTCGATGATGTGGGTACAGTTACAATGTTTAAAGGATGTGGAGGTGCCAGTGTTGGACTGGGGTGGGCAAAGTTAGAGTCACATGACATCAGGTTACAGTCCAACAGGTTTATTTGAAATCACAAGCTTTTGGAGCACTGCTCCTTTGTCAGATTTAAAAATGTTTAAAAGATATTTGAATAAGTACGTGAATGAGAAAGGTTTGGAGGGATTTGGGGGCCAAATGCAGGCTGGTGGGAACAGTTTAGTTCGGGAACATGGTCATCATGGGCTGATTGGACTAAAGGATCTGTTCCCATGCTGTAGGACTCAATAATTTTATGACGACTAAATGTGGGAAAATGGAACAAGGCAAATGATATGCAGCAACAGCTTGTTTTTCAACAAAAGAGAGGTGGAATGGAAGTAAGGAGACAATCTTTCAATTACTTGCTCTCTGGAGAGTAGATGGTGAAATTGCATGTGTGCAACTTGTGAGTTTTCATCCAATTGTCAACATGTCATAAGAACATTTCAAAGCACTTGACAACACAATGTAGTAAATGTTATGTATGCAAGTGCGGCAAACATTCATTCTCTACAACCAATGTGCAAACACCAATTAAACGAAAGGCAACTTAATTCCCTTTTGGTGCTGTTTGCCTGGGAAATTAGAGAGTTGGAGTCACTGTGCAAACATCTGACTCTGCTTTTGAAAATATGACTGGAATCTTCAACATCCACTTGAATGGATAACTGACTTTGTGTATTGTTGAAAACGAACACATTTTCTTGAAGCTGGATGAACACAGCAGACCCAGCAGCATCTCAGGAGCACAAAAGCTGACGTTTCGGGCCTATACCACATTGGCAGATGTGCAGGTGTGCAGGTGAACCTCTGCTTAATATGGAAAGTCAGTGGAAAGTCAGTTTCCATATTAAGCAGAGGTTCATCTGCACATCTGCCAATACTGTATCCATTGTACCCGGTGTGGCTTCCACTACATTGGGGAAATCAAGTGTAGGCTTGGGGACTGCTTTGCAGAACACCTCCGCTCAGTTCGCAATAAACAACAGCACCTCCCAGTCGCAAACCATTTCCACTCCCCCTCCCATTCTTTAGATGACATGTCCATCATGGGCCTCCTGCAGTGCCACAATGATGCCACCCGAAGGTTGCAGGAACAGCAACTCATATTCCGCTTGGGAATCCTACAGCCCAATGGTATCAATGTGGACTTCACCAGCTTCAAAATCTCCCCTTCCCCCACCGCATCCCAAAACCAGCCCAGTTCGTCCCCTCCCCCCACTGCACCACACAACCAGCCCAGCTCTTCCCCTCCACCCACTGCATCCCAAAACCAGTCCAACCTGTCTCTGCCTCCCTAACCGGTTCTTCCTCTCACCCATCCCTTCCTCCCACCCCAAGCCTGCACCTCCATCTCCTACCTACTAACCTCATCCCACCTCCTTGACCTGTCCGTCTTCCCTGGACTGACCTATCCCCTCCCTACCTCCCCACCTATACTCTTCTCTCCACCTATCTTCTTTTCTCTCCATCTTCGGTCCGCCTGCCCCTCTCTCCCCATTTATTCCAGAACCCTCTCCCCATCCCCCTCTTTGATGAAGGGTCTTGGCCCAAAACGTCAGCTTTTGTGCTCCTGAGATGCTGCTGGGCCTGCTGTGTTCATCCAGCCTCACATTTTATTATCTTGGATTCTCCAGCATCTGCAGTTCCCATTATCTCTGATACATTTTCTTGAAGCTTTTTGTTTTGCACCCTTCAGAATAATTAATAAGAAATTCCAAGTGTAAAGGGGAACAATTTTTTTTGTGAGTTCAAGGAAAGGGTGGTGAATATACGGCAAGTACACTGTTCAGATAACAGATTGGCATGTGGAATAGAATGATAGGGAACCTCAAATCTATCCACTAAAAATCAAGCAGTGTCTGAAATCTGACACGCTTATAACTTTTGACAGGTAAGTAAATTGTATAGAAGACTTTTCGGGATATCTCAGTTGGGTGCTGTATTAGTGCAGTGAGGCTCCAGATTAATACCAGCCTCACCACTTTACCGGCCAGGTGCCCGATGTAACCGCACTCAAACCAGCTGGCCCCGAATTGCTTGACCCAAAATCTGTAAATATCTGAAGTCTGGTTCGGCCCATCTTCGGAGGGTGGCAGATTTGAAGAACTGTGTCCACATAGTCAGAACTGTGAAATGTTGCAACACATGATGGCCAATTGGTGCACAGCAAGATCCCATAAACAGCAACTTGATGACATCCAGATCATCTGCGCTATTTGGCCATCCTCTCAATCTGTTCCCCTTGCTCCTCCTCCCCGACTGGAGATATTACATAATTCAAATTAACATCATATTTCAGTTCCTTTCAGTTCTGAGGAAGTCATCTTGGATTCAAATGTTAACTCAGCTTCTCCCTCCACTGGTGCTGCCAGACTTGCTGAGTTTCTCCAGCACTTTCTGTTTTCTTTTACCTCACACTTTAGTCCCTAGGTGGTAGATAAATAATGGGCAGGGTAGGAGGGGGAAACAACCTTGATCCTCAAACAGAATCCCAGGGTCTTTTATATCCATGGACTCTTTCTTAAGAAGTTTGGAGACTTTTTACATCCATCTGAGAGGGCTGACGGGAAATCGGTTGAACATCTGCTCTGAATTACAGTGTCTCCCACAGCCTAGTACTGTCTCAGCATTACATCTGAAGGGCAATCTAGAAATTGTGCTCTGAACAGGACATCACTTCCTCAGTCGTAAACTCAGTGTTTTCGCATGTCAAATTGAACATAAAGTACAGGAGCAGGGATGTCTTGCTGTAATTGTACAGAGCCTTGGTGAGACTACACCTGGACTGTGTGCAATTTTGGTCTCCTTACCTGAGGATGGATGTTCTGGCTGTGGAGGGAGTGCAACAAAGATTTGCCAGACTGGGATGGCAGGTCTGATGTATGAGGAGGCCCTGGACCTGGTTAGGACTATATCGAGTTTAGAAGAATGAGAGGAATCTCATTGGCGTAGGGCTGTTCATGGTAAATGCAGGAAGGATGTTCCTGATTTAAGGAGAATTCAGAACAACGTGTCTAATATGTAATAGAGCTTCAGGATTGAGATGAGAAGAGCTTTCTTCACCAAGAGAGTGGTGAGCCTGTGAAATTCCCTTCCTTAGAAAACAGAATGCTTTCAGGAAGGAGTTATATGTTGTTCTTAGAGCTAAAGGATCAAGCAGTCTGGGGGCAGAAGTGGGAGCATGGTACTGAAGCCATGATCAATATGAATGGAAAGTAGGCTTGAAGGGCTGAATGGCCGACTCCTGCTCCTATTTTCTATGTTTCAATATATCTGGAGCTAATCGGCTCTGCAGGGAGAGCAAGTGTTTACATAACCAAGCTGACACATCATGGGTTAGATGACAGGAAGATTTCACAGAGCAGCATGCGCTCCTGAAGAACATGCTACTTGATGTACAATTTGTACAGAGTGTTAATGTCAAAAGGATAAAAGTGGGTAAAAATATTTCAAGGTGTAGTTGGTAAATGGCAGATGGCTAATTCATTCTTCATGAATGAACACTCTGGACAAATTTATTAGGACTCCTAGCAGATGTTCAGCTCAGTAAACCAGCTGTTAGGAAGGAGCTTAAAGCATTAGATGCCTACAGGAGATCTGAAACAGATGGGATACATTGAAAAAACTTCAAGGAAGAAGCCTGGCAACACTGAGGCACTGGTTAATATTTTAAGCACCTCCATTGATACAAGAGATACAACCATGGAGAAATTGCTCCTCTCTTCAGAACAGCAGCAAAATAAAGATAAGCAAGGGACAGAATTTGCCCCAAACTGCTGGCCATTCAGTGAATGTGTCAACTCAGTTGATAAAAAGCTCTTGTAGCCAACAAACATCCTTTAGTGGATGCACATCAAATGTGCCAGGCTAGCTCAAACCAAGGTGGATAGAAAGTAGTCCTCAAGTAAGAACAAAAGAAGTGGAAAAAAAATTGAGTCTGACAGTGGAGTGGGGTGAGAAAGAGAGTTAACATTTCAGGACAGTGACCTTTCATCTGAAAGAAATCATTAATCAGAAATTTGATCTTATGGTGACAAATGCAGAAAATTAGGTGTGTTATATGGTGCTGGGTCTGGATGGGATGCTCCAAGGGTCCATGTGGACTTGTTATGCCGAAGGGTCTGTTACTACACTATAGGGATTCTACAGTTCTATGAAAATGCTGGAGAAACGCAGCAGGTCTGGCAGTACGTGCAGAGAGAGAAACAGAGTGAACATTTTGAATCCAGTAACCCTTCATCTGAGCTCTCAGTGGTGGAGCATCATAATGACTTGCCCTCATTGTGTGATAGGTGCAGCTTTGTGATCATACCACCACTTTCTCACAGCCCTGTACTGCCAAATAAAATAAATCAAAATGTAAAGGTTGGAGCTGAAGGACTGTTCCTTCAGAACACTCGATCAATCAATCAATCCTCCCGGTGACATTAATACATCGATGCATCAGCAGGGTATAGCAGTTACACCAATCATTAAAGATAAAATGCCCAAATTTTCCAAATCACCACTTTGTCTCTTCAGTCTTTGATTTCGTTTCGTACAATCTCCTTTTTTTTTGTAGCTTTTATCATTATTGTTATACAAGATCTGCTTTAAGGGCCAGTACAATAAGTTTAAAACCTACAGGTTCCATATGTTCCTCATTGATCGCTGAGTCCAAGAACTTTCCAACATTTGAGCATTTTGCGTCTGTCAAAGGGACAAGATATTAACTTTGATGGACAGGGCAACTCAGGCTTGAATGCAGCCGACTGACCAGTGAGAGACTCTTGACCACACTTACAGCAGGTGTGCCTGTCCAGGTTTTTATTATTGGGGCAAACTAGTTTGTTGATTGATGATACATGTGAGGATTCATTATTGGATTACCAATTCTGCCACGCAAGTCTGTTTGCCATCACACTTTGGATCTACTATGGGCCTTAAATGGTTATGTTCGTGTTACATGCACCCTCAAGAGTACACCTAGGATTAATTTGAGTCTCGGAGGAATGGTTAGTAAGTTTGCTGATGAAACCATAATTGGTGGTGTACTGGGCGGTGAAAAGGTTATCTCAGAATAAAAGGATCTTGGAGTTGGAGTTTTAATTTAGATAAACGTGAGTTGTTGCATTTTGGTGAAGCAAGTCAGGACTTATACAGTTAATGGTAGGGTCCTGGGGAATGGTATCAAACAAAGAGACCTTGGGGTTCAGAGATAATGGGAACTGCAGATGCTGGAGATTCCAAGATAATAAAATGTGAGGCTGGATGAACACAGCAGGCCAAGCAGCATCTCAGGAGCACACCTTGGGGTTCAGATTCATTTTACCTTCAACATAGAGTCACAGGTAGACAAGATAGTGAACAAGGCATTTGGTACGCTTGCCTATATTGGCCAGTGCATTGAGTAAAGGAGTTGAGATGTCGTGTTGCAGCTATACAGGACATTGGTTAGGCCACTTTTGGAATACTGTATTCAGTTCTGGTCTCTCTGCTATAGGAAAGATGTTGTTAAACTTGAAAATGTTCAGAAATAATTTACAAAGATGATGCCAGGATTGGAGGATTTGAGCTGTAGATAGAGGCTGAATTGGGTTGGGGCTAAGAAGACTGTAGGGTGACCTTATAGAGGTTTATAAAATTATGAAGGACGGCATGGCTCATGTGAATACCCAAAGTCCTCTTCCCAGGGTACAGGAGTCCAAAACTAGCAGGCATAGTTTTAAGGTGAGAGGGGGAAAGGTGTAAAAGGGCCCAAAGAGGCAATTTTTTTATGTAGAGGGTGGTGCATGAATGGAATGAGCTGCCAAAGGAAGTGTTGGAGGCTGGTACAATTACAACATTTAAAAGGCATCTGGATGGGTATATAAATAGGGAGGCTTAGAGGGATATTGGCTAAATGCTGGGACTAAATGTATTTAGGATAGCGGTCGATGCAAATATGTTGGACCAATACATCTGTTCCTGTACTATCTATCTCCATGACTCTATAGCACAAGATGAAAAACCTGGTAAGCGACGCAGCACATATTCAAAGGGTAGACACTAGTTAGATTAGTCAGCCTGGTATCATGTCATCCACATCTTAAACATCCAGTGCCTCTACCATCAGCAGGTACAACGTGTGGTATGTGGAAGATTCACTGCAGCAACTCTCCAAGATTTTTTTGATAGCACTGCTCAGACATGTGATATGTACTGTATGGAAGGACAAGGGCAGCAGCTGAAGGAAATTGGGTCAAAGTTCTCCTTCGCCTGGATCACCATGCCTTTATCATCATTCGGTTAAAATCATAGAACTCCCAACATACCTACAGTGTGGGAGAGGCTTCATCATAAGGACCTATAAAGCAACCAATGCTAATCATTGTAGAACTGCCCACATCCTGCAAAAAGTTTGCTTAAAGTATTGAGGGCACAAGATGAAAAACCTGGTAAGCGGCGCAGCACATATTCAATGTGTCAACTTTCCAACCACGGTATGGATAAGCATTATCTCCATTGGACACTGGCTCAGTACTTGGCTTGTGGAGTTGTAAAAGCAGCTGCTTGCGTTCATGCACAAAACCCTGGATTTACAAACTGACGTCCTCATCCCCAGCTTTCAGCGACACATTCCTGGAGCTGCCCAATTCCAGCGTCAAGGGGACAGGCTGTGGCAAAGAGGAAGACTCTGCCACAGTTTACAACATGGCAGCTACCTTGAGATCAAAGTCCAAGACGTCTTTGCAGGTGTCCCAACATTTTCAAATGAATACACAAGTGGGAGGCAAAAGCATATGCCAGTTATGAGGCTCGCCCCATTGCAGAGTATACACTGGAAATTCATGTTGGCTGAACTCCTACTTTCCTGCAACCACTTCCCATTTTTATTGCAAGAGCCAATTCACTGTTCAGTGCCAAATCACACATTAGTTAGTGGAATCCTTCCCATCAGAGACCTAGCAGAATTGCAGGCGTGCCTGTTTAAATACAATTTTAATGCCATGGGTTTAAGCTGTAACAGGTCTTGGTGATTCTTGAAGCAAGGCAAAGAAAGACTATCAAGATATATGAGACACATTGAGGAGTGGGGCTGGGGCTGAGGAATGGTGGTAAAGAACTTTGTAACATGAAGTAAATTGCTGGACTTCAAAATGGGTGCAAACCATAGCAGCAGAATGAAAGGAGATGTTTTGCAAGGTGGAACAAGAAGTCAGAAACAAAAAGTAAAAAGCAAGACCCTAAAGCTGTTATCCTCAGTTGTGCAAGAAACAAATGATTAAGTCAGACCAACAGAAAATGAACGCATGTTTACAACAGTGGTGAGGAAAAAAGTTTCAAGTTCAGGAGAGATTGGAAATGTTTACACAGCAGATTATACAACTGAAGAATAATCAGCAGATATTGTGAAAGGATTGGCAACTATAAATCTAACAACAAAATACACGATAACCAGTACATGTGTACCTCTAAACAAAAGCAAAAGAACTGCAGAGGCTGGAAATCAGAAACAAAATCAGAAATTGCAGGTGTGGCAGCATCTACTGAAGACAACCTGTTCTGAAGAGGGTTCTCAACATTTACTGAGTTTTCCTGCAATGTCTGATTTTGTTTGTGACACACATGTAGCTCTACTTGTGGCACAGTGAAGAAAGAAATAGAAATGTGTGAATCGACTGATCAGATTGGTAGCCCATTATTTTCAACATGCACATTATTATCCAGACAACTAATTCTTGTGATCACCCTGTCTCCTGTATGATATTTCTGTTGTAACTTCTGAATGGAGCTACTGATACCTTATGGTTGAGGTGGATCACTGACATAGATTCACCTGTCTATTCTTTTAACCAAAGTAAAAGTGCTTTCAATAGCCCCTGATGAGACACTGTAGCAAAAATACAAATTAACAGTTCACCAAAACGTATATAAGGAAACAGAAACTTATGACAGCAAATGGTGATGCCTTTCAGCCCCTGTGGTCCCCAGTGGTCTCCGAATGCCTTTATCATCCCGATGAATACTACAAGCTCCCCTTCCAGGACATCCAAACACACCCCCGGGCCTGTTAATAGCCACCTTGGCCAAGCTCAGGAGTAGGCTCTCGAGGAGACCCACAAGGACAGTCCATAGATCAGGAGTGTGGGACAAAAGGGCAGCCAAAAATTGAGGAGCAACACCTTCAAAAAGCTAAACAGAAGGTCCTTTGGAAAATAATCAACACAAATATGAAGAACAGTCTCGCCCAGGCCATAAAAAGTACATGCCTCCACCACAGATCCCCTAAGGAAGAGTGGATGACCCTGTTAGGCCCACCTTTCTACTCTGAGTTTAAGAGCCTGTTTAACTATCATAGGCAGAATTGTCACAGTGTGTAGGCAGGCCATTCAGCCCATTGAGTCCATACTGACTCTCTGAAGAGCATCCCATTCAGAACCATCCCCTATCTTTTCCCTGTAGCCCTGCATTTCCTATGTCTAATCCACCTAAAATACACACTCTGGACACTACGCAATTTTAGCATGGCCAATCACCTAACCTGCACATCTTTGGACTGTGGGAGGAATCTGGAGGAAGCCTACACAGACACAGGGAGAATGTGAAGGCTCTACACAGTCACCTGAGAGTGGAATCAAACGTGGGTCCTCAGTGCTGTGAGGTAGCAGTGCTAACCACTGAGCCACCGTGCTGCCCAACAAAGTCTCAACAAAATAGGTGACAATCATTCTCTGGTTCATTTCACATCCATGATCAATCCAAGTGAACCTGCCTGTTTTAAAGTTTAAACAAAGTTTTGCAGTTGACTGACAGTCATCACCTAACTGGTGCAATACCTTTAACATTCAGGCTCCGCCAATCAACCAATCAGCTCTCTCTTCTCACAGAGTATCAATGTTCTTCTCCCACTACATGGGTATTTTTGAAGTATTGCCCAGATGAGTGCAAGATGAAAGGATTTGACAAAAAAAAGCGTCTTTCAGCAATTTTTCGAGCTATCAGGAGTCAGGAATGTCAATTCTGTTTCAATCAGGACCTTGTTCAAGACTGAAATTTTTCCCTACTCAAAGATTGTAAGACAACATCAATTTGGGTGAAACTAATACAACTTCAACATTAACTCTTTCAGAATTCTTTGTATAAAAGTTAGCCTGCTTCCTGTATTTTTTTTCCTGCATGCATTTAATAATTGGAACATAGAGGAAGCTGATCTCCTTCCACACAGTGGCACCATCACACCAGAGCCCCCAAAACCTATAGTCTTCATTATCTGTATTTTCTTCATGAGGAGGAGAGAGGAAAGAATTGAGATGTTGTCTGTACTGAACACACGTTTGCAATTAAGTTGTATTCTTCTTAAAGTTAGACCTGGAGCTCTGAAAGTTTAGATAATCCTTAGACTTAAGTTCCTTCTCTGCCCAAAAATTGCCACTTTGTCAGGTGAAGAATTGATACTATTTTCCATGTCTTCAGATCAGGATGCATCAAAACCATCATCCTATTAGCACATGCAGGCTCTGTATAATGACTTCTGACCAGATCAATCAAGTTGTGCTTGCTCATGTTGAGTTAGGACAATAGTCATTTGGGGAAGAAGTGCACTTTGGTGACACACTGGTTAGCACTGCTGTCGCACAGTGTCAGAGACACAAGTTCAAGCCCAGCCCTGGGGTGACTTCCATGGGGAGTTTGCACATTCTCCCCATGCCTGCGAGGGTTTCTTCTGGGTTCTCTAGTTTCCTCCCACAGTCCAAAGATGTGCAGGTTAGATGGATTGGTCATACTAAAGTGTCCAGGGATATGCAGGATAGGTAGATTATCCATGGTAAATGCAAAGGCACAGGGATAGGTTTGAGGACTGGAAAGATCTTCAGAGGGTTGGTGTAGATTCGATGGGCTGAATAACCTCTTTCCATACTGTAGCAATTCTAAGAAAAGATTCTTCCAAAGTGCAGAGCCGCTAACTCACTATAGCATCTTGTTCTCAGGGAATTATTCTGTTCTATCCATGCTGGTAACAGTTAGGCTTCAGAAGTGAGTGTGTGGATGTGAAGCTAAGTCTAATGCACTGCACCGTCTAATTTGGCATCAAAAGAGCCTAACCTCTTGCTGGAACTTCTACACTTGACTCAAACCTAAATTTAAAAATAGGACACTTTTTAACATTACAGACGTCAGCTGGCAGAGGCTAGATTTTGTTCAGTGCCAGAATTAGATTTAAACTCAGATGAAAGCCTAACGAACAATGCTCAAACACAACATGACATCCGATTCCATTCCTCAAAGGATGCACAAATCTTCCCGCCGACAAAGTCTGATCACATGAGATGAAATGGTACGAAAAATTGCCTTGATCCCTCCTGTCAATGTAGAGTCACTAGTCAGATTGATGATTGGAAAAGAAAGGGAGTGCATAGAAAAAAAATGATCTGCACCAGGAATTAAAGGCAAGCCATTGTGAGAGTGGCTCATTAAAGGGAATATGAGGATGTTTGACATTATTTAGATCTGTGCGTAATCCCTTATTAGTAATACCAAGAAAATTAATGAGGAAGAAGTCTCGCAGTAGTATTCCTACCTCTGGGCCAGGAGTCCTGGATTCATGTCCCACCTGTTCCCAGAGGTATGTCAGGAAGTGGAGTCAATAAGGAGTGCAGTTGCTGGGAGCTAGAGTCAATAGATGTGAGGCTGGAAAAGCCCAGCAGGTCAGACTGCATCTAAGGAGCAGGAACGTCAATGTTTCAGGCTGAAACCTTTAGTCAGGACAGGGGAGAGGGACAGTAGCCCAGAAGTAAATAGAGGGAGGGGGTTGGGGCTAGGGGAAGGGTAGGTGGGATGGTGATAAGTGAATGCAGGTAGGAGGCTATTGTGATTGTCAGTGGGAAGGGTGGAGTGGATAGGTGAGTAGGAAGATGGACAGGTTAGGTCAGGTCAAGGAGAAGGGGGTAGGGCTGGACATGGGATTGGGCTGGGAGTGGAGGGATTTTGAAGCTGATATGTCAAGTTGAGGTCATTGGACTTTAAGCTTCCAATGCAAAATATCAGGTGCTCTTCCTACAGTTTACGCTTGACCTCATTCTGACAATGGAAGAGACCAACGATGGGCATGTTGTCAGGGGAGTGGGAGCGGGTATTAAAATGGATGGCAACCAGAAGGTTGGGTTGGTCAGTGCATGTGGAGCGCACCTATTTAGGCTCTCCATATGGGAGACACAGGTGTAAGTGGGCTGTACGGAGAGCTTATAAGCCCGCTGCTTCTTCTTCTCCTGTAGGCCCAAATGGTCCACCTCCACTGACACTCTCACTTCCTTGGAAAACGGGTTCTCATGCTCAACAACGTTTCCTTTGATTCCTCCCACTTCCTACAAACCAAAAGGGTGGCTATGGGCAGCTGCATGGGCCCAAGCTATGCCTGCCTCTTTGTAGGATTTATGCAACAGTCTCTCTTCCACAGCTACACTGGCACCATCCCCCACATCTTCCTCCGCTATATTGATGACTGCGTTAGTGCTGCCTCATGCTCCTGCGAGGAGCTCGAGTAGCTCATCAACTTCGCTAATACCTTCCACCCCACCCTGGACCCAAATTCACCTGGACCATTTCTGGCACCTCCCTTCCCTTCCTGAGCCTCTCTGTCTCCATTTTCAATAAGCGACTCACCACTGACATCCATTTCAAAACCACTGACTCCTGCAAATACCTTGGCTGCACCTCCTGTCACCCACCCTCCTGTAAAAATGCTATTCCATACTCTCAATTCCTCTACCTTCACCATATCTGCTCCCAGGATGAGGCGTTCCACTCCAGGACATCCCAGATATCCTCCTACATTAGAGACTGGAATTTCCCCTTCTCTGTATTTAACGACGTCCTCAACCACATCTCCTCCATTTCCCACAGTTCTGCCCTCAAAACCCCTCCGCACGACAACAATAAGAACAGGGTCCACTTAGTCCTCACATACCACCTCACCAACCTCCAAACCCAATGCATCATCCTCCAACATCTACAATCAGACCCTGCCACCAAAAAGATGAAGGGTCTAGGCCCAAAACGTCAGCTTTTGTGCTCCTATGATGCTGCTTGGCCCGCTGTGTTCATCTAGCTCTACACTTTGTTATCCCTCCCCACCCCTATCTGCCTTCCACAGGGGCCATTCATTCGCAACTCCCTTGTCAGCTCCTATTTCACAGCAACCCCTCCACCACACCCAGTACCTTACCCTGTAACTGCAAAGGTGCAACACCTGCCCCTACACCTCCGCCCCCACCTCTGTCCAAGGCCCCAAAAATCCTTCCAGATATGGCAGATTCACCTGCACTTCATCCAACCTGACTTATTGCATTCATCGTTCCCGATGTGGCCTCCTCTATATCAGGGAGACCAAACACAGACTTGGGGATTAGTCCACCGAGCATCTGTGCTATGCACACACCATCCAACACAACCTTCCAGTTACCATCTGTTTCAATTCTCTCTTCCACTCCCCTGGTGACATGTCCATCCCCAGCCTCCTCCACTGTCAGAGTGAGGTTGAATATAACCAGAAGGAACAACTCCTGATATTTCATTTTGGAAGCTTACAGCCCAATGGTCTTAATATTGACTTCACCAGCTTCAAAATCCCTCCACACCCAGCCTTATCCCATGCCCAAACCGCCCCCTCCTCCTTGCCTCCCTGACCTGACCTAACCTGTCTGTCTTCCTACTCACCTACCTGCTCCACCCTTCTCACTGACCAATCACAATAGCGTCCTACTTGAATCCACCTATCACCATCCCACCTACCCTTCCCCTAGCCCCATCCTGTGCTCTCTATTAACAAGTGGGCTCCCCTTCCTCTCCCCAGTCCTGATGAAGGATTTCAGTTCAAAATATTAACTTTCCCGCTCCTCGGATGCTATCTGACCTGCTGTGCTTTTCCAGCATCACTTCTAGTACGTCATAATGTTTCTGAACAGGTTGATTTAAAATATCTTAAATAAATGCAAATGAATAATGTCTATTGCTGCTACATCAGAAGCACCAACAGGACTGAGTGAAATAATTAATATTGGAAGGACTGAAACTCTTCAACACACGTATGTAATGCTATTGGCCTTTGGACCGAGATGGTTTGATCCAAGATTAAGGATCTGTATGACAGTATGTTTTTATAACAGAGCTCAAGCTTTAGAACTTTCTCACAACTTTTTACTTCTTTCATGAGATGTGAGCATCATTCATCACCCTAATTACACTTCAACAGACTGAAGTAAATGGAAATAGCGGTTAATAATTATGGAGTCATAGAGTCATGGAGTCACACAGCATGGAAACAGACCCTTCAGTCCAACCTGTCTATGCTAACTAGAAATCTGAAATAACTCTGATCCCATTTGTCAGCATTTGGCCCCTGTCCCTCTGAACCCTTGTTATTCATGTACCCATCCACATGCCTTTTAAATGTTGTATCTGTACCAGCCTCCACCCCTTCCTCTGGCAGCTCACTCCATACTCGCACCACCCATTGCATGAAATGCTGCCCCTCAGGTCCCTTTTAAATCTTTCCCCTCCTGACTTAAACCCATGCCCTCTACTTTTGGGCCCCAACCCCCCGGGAAAAGACTTTGTCTATTCACTCTATCCATGCCCCTCGTGATTTTATAAACCTCTGTAAGGTCACCCCTCAGCATCCGACACTCCAGGGAAAATAGCCCCAGCCCATTCAGCTTCTCCCTATTGGTCAAACCCAGCAACCCTGGCAACATCCTGTAAATCTTTTCTGAACCCTTTCACGTTTCACAACATCCTTCCTATAGCAAGGAGACCAGAATTGTATGCAGCATTCCAATAATGGCTGAAACAATGTCCTGTACAGCCGCAACATGATCTCCCAACTTGTGTACTCAATGTACCGACCAGCACCTTCTTCACTATCCTGTCTACTGCAACCCTACTTTCAACAAACTATGAACCTGCACTCCAAGGTCTCTTTGTTCAGCAACAGTCCCCACGACCTTTCCATTAAGTGTAGAAGTCCTGCCCTGATTTGACTTTCCAAATGCAGCACCTCACATTTATCTAAATTAAGAGACAACATAATGTGGAGCTGGAGAAACACAGCAGGCCAGGCAGCTTCAGAAGAACTGTTGACATTTCAGATCAGGACCCTTCTTTAGAAATAAATTAAACACCATTTGCAATTCTTTGGCCCGTTGGCCCATCTGATCATGACCATAAACCCATTGCTGAGGTTTTGGTGTCACATTGGCCAGACCCAATATGTTTAGCAGGGTCCCATCCTCTCCAAAGAACACGAGTGGGTTTTTACAATGTTTGGTGACAGTTTCCCGGTCAACATTATTAAGGCTGCCTTTTAGATAGGATTAATTAAATTTACATTCCACCAACCAAAGCATCAGTTCAAACCACTTTCTCACCAGCCCATTAACATTAGCAATATACCTCCATTTGCCTTTTGTAAATTCAAAGGCTATGGAGCTAATATTGTCAGGCCATACCATTCTATTGGGAAGTCTGCCAAACACATATAGGTTCCTCATGAGATTGAGCAAAGTGAGCTATAAGCCAGTTAGTTCACAACAACTAGATGAATTTACCAGAAGCAGAGGATCCAGGGATCCCTTAAAGACCAACATGGTCATTCAAGGGGCAAGCATTGTCAGCAAGATCATTCACTCCAGCACATAAGGACAAGCCTGTAAATATTTCAGAAACGTTATTCACCTCCAGTAAATAACTGTATCTATTCAGTAGATTGGCTGTTTCATCTGAGGTGTCTTATTCTAAATTAATATCATCAATTTGTAACAATCAGACGGCACTTATCTCCATTGTAAATGATTAATCAGCACAAAGTTACTGTTGAATTAATGTGACATAGCTGAACTGCTCTTGTAACTTCAATTATTCATTTTGTCAATTAACTTGATCAACTGAATTAAATGGCGGTAGCAGGAGTGCAGTAAGTATCCAGTCATGATGCCAGTGTGTGGTGGGGCAACATTAGTAGACGCACTAATTCATCTGTCTACCAAATTTTCCACATTTATATTTCCTAGATATTGATTTTGTGTCAGATGGTTCCTCCAGAAGGTGAAAGGGCTAATCCCTGCCTTGGTGCATATTCTTGGGCCAGTGCAAATGCAAAATGATGTGGATGCCAGAAATCTAAAATGACAATTCTCTACACGAACATGCTGATAATACAACATCAACCTGAAATGTGCACTCTCTTTCACTCTCTGTAGAGATTCAGGTTTAAAATCTTGGCTACAGAATACTCATTAGTATTCTTGCTTCTGAGCCAGACACTTGTAAGTTGAAACCCAACTCTGTGATTTGAGCACAAAACTTGAGCTAGACACTGCAAGGCCATGTCAGAAATACTCGTTTTCTGAGAACAGATTACAGAGGCCTTGCCTGCATTGGTAGGTTGACGTATAAGATCTCCAGCTCTATTTCAAAGAAGAAAGGGAACGTACGCTCAGTGCCCTCACCACTGTTTATCCATTAATCAAGAGAAGATTATCTAATCATTGTCACATTGTGGATCATTGAACACCTAGATGCAAATTGGTTGCTATGATTACAGGATTTTATTAGTTGTAAAGAGCTCTAAGATCACCAGTTATCATGAAAGTTGCTATATAAATGCATTGTTTTGCTTTATTTGATGCTGTCAGGCTCAATGACTGTTTGAAATGTTTCCCATTTGTATCGTTTACCTTGCAGTGTATTGAACAATCTAGTAGAAGTAAGCTAGTTTCATCTGAAACAGCCCTCACTTATCTTTTTCATTAATATTTTGGATTTATGCTGCTGTACTGGCAGAAGGTAAGAAAAGATACAAAATTTCAAGGATGGCAAAAACTGGAATTCAAGAAACATTGGGTAGAACCTCAAGATTTCACCCCAGCTAAGTGTCTGAATTCATGACAGTCTCTTAAAATGTTCCTGGCTGTCGCCTTTCCCAATCTATTCAAGTTCATCTCATCCAAAAGACAGATGTCCCATCTCTTGATCTCTCAGCTCCTTCCCCCTGAACTCCCATCTCTAGCCTTCACAATAGTCGACATTGGAGGTTCACTTTCCGCAGGCACATTTTCCTTCAAAATTTCCATAATTATCCTCAAACTGATAACCCACTCACACCTACTTTATTGTCTCCAGGTAACGCTGTTCTTAACCACTCCCTTACATCCTCAAGGTCCTTCTCTCACCTTCCAGTTCCATATATATCTGCACAACACATCGACTTATGATGTCCCTGATCCCAACACATGGATTTCAAAATCGTTACCTTACCTTTGTGGCTTCATCTAACTCAGCAAGCAAATCAAGAGTTATGGGGAAAAGGCAGGGAAGTAGACTTGTGGATTAATAGATCAGCCCTGATGTCATTGACTAACAGAGAAGCTTTGATGGGCTGATTGCCTACCTCTACTCGTATGTCTGTAGTCTTATGATCTTTGCAATCACCTCCACTATTCCATCTTCTCAAATCCTTCAGTCCTTTCACTGTAGCCTTCCTTTACCCTACCGTTGGTGACAGATTCCTCAATCATCTTGAAACATCTTCCTCAACTTTGATTTTCCGCCACGAAACCTCCACCTCATCAATCCAAAGCTCAGTCACCCTTTCTAACCTCTATCTCCTGATATTTTCTCTCAGACTTATTTATGAACGATAGCACCTTGTTAACATTAGGAAATGGAAACAACCGATGGCATAGTGTATTCAAATTTAGGTCAGTATGGTGGCTTATCATGACAGGATGATTGGAAAACAAATTCACAAACTGGTTTAATGTGTGGAAAGTGAAACTGGACGAAGTATAAAGACTTAACATTTACACTGAAATTTTAAATCTACTTCTGTCAGTCTTGACGCAAGAAATTGAAATATTGCAATTGGACATGCTGTCCTCTGCAGTGATGGGCTGCAAGAGCAGGCTACCAAACTGTAAATTATTAATAGAGAAATGAAGGATGGTATTTATCATCTGAGTGAGGAGAAAGAATCAATTAAAAGTGAGACCAATTCTGGAGTGATTTATATCAACTTTTAGCTGCCAAAACACAGCAATATGTCTTTGCTGCAATGAAGTTAGCACACTGCAGCTACTATTCTCCAATGCTTACTTAGAGTTATATTAAAAGGACATTCTCTTTTGAGTTGGAGTATTCTAATTGAAACTGAATTGGCACTAAATTAACTGTCCTACTTTAGAGGTCTTCCAATGCCTCGGTCAGTTTGTGTAATAAATAACTGACAATAGACAAGAGGTAAAGTTCAATCCCAGTCCCTGCTAAACTCAAAGGCAAACAAACGAAGAAACACCAACTTGTATTTGTCTGGTGCTTACAACATAATAATATGTATCACAGTGTATCACAAAGTCCTTATTCACATTTGATTCTGAGCCACATGAGGACTGTGTGATCAAAACCATGGCCAGAGATAAAGTTTGAAGAGTGGAGGAAAGAGACCCAGGGAGATCTAGAGAGGGAATTCCAAAATTTGGGACATAGGCGGTTGAAGTCAAAATTGCCAATACTAAAGTGAATAAAAGTCAAGGGATGCCAGAGATGAAAGGACACTGAAATCATAGGCTTATAATGACTTAAGATAGCAGAATAGGTAGATAATGTCATTAAAAAGGCATATGGAATGCTTGCTTTTATTAACCAAGGCATTGTGTTAGAGTTAGGGTTAGAATGAGAGACCAGGGAGGGTTTAAAAGCAGGAAGGTGATGCTGGAACTGTATAAAACACTGATTACTCCACAGTCACAGTATTTTGTCCAGTTCTGAAGTGCGCAGCACAGGATCAATGTGATTGCACTAGAGAGGGTGCACAGGATACT
This sequence comes from Stegostoma tigrinum, assembly GCF_030684315.1. NCBI lineage: Eukaryota > Metazoa > Chordata > Chondrichthyes > Orectolobiformes > Stegostomatidae > Stegostoma > Stegostoma tigrinum. The sequence goes on from NC_081364.1 coordinate 13,478,972, forward strand.
TATCAAGGTTTTGCTTGGGCTGGAGAGTTTTGATTATGAGGAGAGATTCAGTAGACTGAGATAAAAAGGCATAGAGTTGGATGAACACAGCAGGCCAAGCAGCATCAGAGGAGCAGGAAAACTGATGTTTCAGGTCTGGAATCTTCTTCAGAAATATACTGGGGTCATTTTACTTAGAGCAGAAGAGACTGAAGGGAGACATGATTGTGGTGAATAAAATTATGAGGAGCATAGGCAGTGTAGACAGGAACCTTTCCTATTGGTAATCAGATCAATGGTTCCAGGTCATAAATTTAAAGTAAGGGACAGGAGGTTTAAAGGTGATGTGTAGAAAACTTTTATTTTCACCCAGGAAGTGTGGGAATTTGAAATTCATTGCCTGTAAGGATGGTAAAGGCAGAAACCCTCATGACATTTAAGAAGTATTTATATTTACACTTGTGATGCCAAAGCATACAAAGCTATGGACTAAGTCTTGAAAAATAGAATGAGATGAAAATAGAATGAATCTGATGAAGGGTCTAGGCCCGAAATGTCAGCTTTTGTGCTCCTGAGATGCTGCTTGTCCTACTGTGTTCATCCAGCTTCACACTTTGTTATCTGAGATTAGTTTTGTGGTTGGTTTTGACTGGTGCCAACTCAATGGGCCAAAAGGTCAAAGGGAACTTTGCTGTACTATCGACCTCTTAATAACTCCTAGAGATTACAAAGATTGAGTGTGGGGGTGGGGGGGAGGTGAATGACAAGGGTAAGTGAGGCCACAGAAGGATTTTTGGAATAAAACTGACAAAATCAAAGCAGCAGTTGGAATTGATCTTAATATTCATGGATTAGATTTCTCTCTCCTACCTGTTAGGCTCCTACAGGAAATGCATCTACATGGAATAAATGAGAGTATTAGCTAACTAACCCAATGTTTATTCAAAGTCAAATAACCAACTCATCATTGACACACACTGTGCACTATGTGTGATTGGTAGCTCATTGACACAGTATATTTTTCTTCAACAACACCATCAGGATCCTCAAATCAAAAGATCAGCCATACCCAACCTAACCTCTCCAAGTGCTGATGCTGTCAAATCTTTCCTTGCTTCAAGGAATCATGTACACCTGCCTGATTTTTCAGTCAAGAATTTATAATGCCTCATGACCCCCAGTACTTAGAATTCAAATTCCTTTCGACACTGACTTCTCCTCATGGCTTTGTCCAGTTCTGTCTGTGCAATCTCCCCCAGCCTTCGATCCATTCAAATTATCCACACCTCTATCAGTAACCTCTGGACACAGTACCACTGCCATTATCCCAGCATTGTCAAAAATAATAACAGAACAGGATGGCCTTTGTTGTCACAAATACTCAATGAGCAAAGTGAAATGTTCATACGTCGCTAATTACAGTGCGGACTTAGATGCAAAAGTATCTAGACACAGCCTCTTTAGTTACAAAATTTGTTTTGGACATAAAGTAATCTTGCTTGGATGGCACATACATGGTCCTGATATAATAGAAGCATTGCAGTAACTCAGACTTGGCATTTGGCTATGTTTGAGTGGCCAAGGATGGGCTTAGGGCAAGTTGGCAAGAGCTGTACATTGTTCAACTCACCCTAAAAGTGCTTGAAGTACAAATTGAGTGCCAATTGTTTGAGACTGCAAAGGGGAGAAGAAGAGGGAAGTGAAAGTACTTAATTAGCTCAGCACTAAAATTCAGAGCACGTTTCAAACTAGAGTCACATGGCGTAGAACAGACCCTTTGGTCCAACTGATCCATGCTGACCAGGTTTCCAAAACGAAATTAGTCCCATTTGCCTGCATTTGGTCCATATCCCTCTAAACCTTTCCTATTCATGTGCCCAGCTAGGCGCCCTTTAAATGTTGTAATTGTACCAGCCTCCAACATTTTCTCTGACAACTTGTTTGATACATGCACCACCCTCTGTATGAAGAAGTTTCCCCTTGGGTCCCTTTTAAATCTTTCGCCTCTCACCTTAAACCTATGCCCCCTGGTTTGGACTCCCCTCTTCTGGGAAAAAGACCTTTGCTATTCACATTATCTGTGCCTGTCATGATTTTATAAACCTCTATAATCTCACCGTTCAGCCTGCTGTGCCCCCTGGGAAAAAAAACAGAAGCCTATTTGGCCTCTCCCTATAGCTCAAACTCTCCAGTCCCAGTAACATCCTATTAAATATTTTCTGTATCCTCTTTAATTTAATAACATCCTTCCTAAACTTACCAGAGAAGGCCTACTGGGACTTGAAGGATAAGGAAGAACATGCATGTCGCAATTCTCCAGTTTTAATGAATACCAGTAAAACATAGCAGCATAAAGTCTCTGCTGCCCGAGGCATGGTTGCAAAACACTCTACCATTCAATCATTGGTTCTGCACCAACGCGGCCACTTAACACTAGAGATGTCAACTTGAAGGCTCTTGAGTTTGTTTCGCCAAGGTATCCCTTCAGGGAAAAGAGGCCAGTTCCTCGGAGTGTCTGCTGAGATCATATTTCAGCACTCATGATTGGAATAAACTGAAGGGTCTCTTGTTTGCATGACAGTGTGTAACAATTTATTTCCATTGGCCAGAACAAGTGTTTAGGTCCTGGCTATCGATCAGTTTTGAGGGAAATGCTGGCATTCTTGTCCTTTTAAACTCAGTAATCATGTATCTATTCCAAAAGCACTCAGGTGGGACTGTGGATATACTGTGAGGCTAACGGGATTGGCTGGGAGTCATGAGGAAAGGGATAATTAGTGGCCACTCATTACTCTAGCAATAATAATGGAGCAAATTCTGTCAGTACTTCACGCAGGCAATTGAAGTCTTAAAGCTCCAAAAGAGTGAAATCTGAATAAAAATGCCAGGGGATCATTACAAAAGCAGTAAATATGATTTCCTCTAATGTGGGATAAGAAGAAACAGGTCATGTGCAATAAAGAGGCATGCAATTGTTGAACCATTATTAAGCATGTCTGCCTGGACATATTTCTACATTAGCATGGATTTTAAGGTGAATATTTTTGGAATTAATTTTAGTTAAGGCACTAAAAGAAGAAGAAATGGTGATCAGAGATAATGGGAACTGCGGATGCTGGAGAATCCGAGATAACAAAGTGTGGAGCTGGATGAACACAGCAGGCCCAGCAGCACCTTAGGAGCACAAAAGCTGATGTTTCCGGCCTAGGCCCTTTATGTCTTTGATCCTTCTTCACATTCTGGCGTGCACAATGTTGCAACCTCTCTAGTACAACCATTACCTTAGTACATGCAAATAAGTGTGGCCTTCCTGAGCGACAGGTTAAGCTGAAAATAGTGAGTATATCCCTGAGGTTTGTGCAGAACTCCTTTACTGAAGAATTGGATGGGTGTAGAGGCAATGACTAGTTCCATAAGACTTCTAAATAAGTTATCTTTGGTGAAATAACATCCCACATGTTTGCATTAACATTTTGCTTGGAATTGGTTGATTGTTTTATCTGGCAGTTGCCTATGCAACATGAACTCAAGCCTGCATATCCTAAAACTAAACAAATGCTGGCATGCATGCATCCTTTGCCAAAATACCAGAGAATTTTATTCTTCTTAATCCTTCATAACCCAAAGTGAGGACAAGTTGGACTAAATCTTGTTCCTTGTCAATTATTTGCTGCATAATGAAATAATAATTGATTCTTTCTTTGAATAACTGAAATTCTGACAGAACTTCAATAGTGTGTCAATTCATGCTCAGATGATTGTTTTCCATCTATATTTTATTTCTTTATTCTCTCTAAAAATTGTAAGCAAGAATCTATATTACAGTGAAGCTTTTTACTGTTTTTGTTGGCGTCTCTCTAATTTTCTGTAATTGCAGCTTTAGTAGCTCTTCTATTTTATTTACACTGCAGTTTTAAAAGAAGCAGCTGGCTAATCTTTCTTTTCTTGGTGTATCTTTGGAAGTTGCAGACTTGTAGTAACAGGTTTTTGTCTGTAGCTGGAGATTTTACCAAAATACAGCGACAATGTTATATGGGGTTTCTTTTTTATTTCCCGACTGGCAAAATTGACTGATGTCTGGACATGAGTAAAATGTTTTTACAATTTTTTTCAGTGTTTTAAGCTGCATTTCATTTCAGGAGTTCTTGGGAGCTATCTATACAGGATCATTTAAAACTCCCTTTGTTTGCAATGGGTCAGCAGCCTCATGTTTCTTTTAAAGGGATGGAAGCAGAGCACTCACAGTGCTTCAGTGTGTTTTTTTGCCTGTAGTTTTGGTTATTACACTTTACTGTTGACTGTAGTTGTAGCTTCAGCTCTGAGGTCAGGCAATGTGATGCATGGCTGTTTGAAAAATGACTGTTCACAACTGTCATGTCTTTGTTACCTTTTCATCCGTTAATATCTACTTCCTGTCATTAATGAGCTGTCATAACTAACTTATTATGTCCAGTTACTGCCTCCATGATGTGATCACTTGCTGCAAGCATAATTTGCTTTGTGTTTTACCATATCTTAGCCCCACTGCTATATTCCACAAAACTTTGGTTCTTCTTGAGTCACATATCTTGAAGTTCATTTACAACAGTAATCATTTACAAATGCCACAATATCACTGGCTGAGCCATAGACTCTGATATCTATGCTTAATGATTGTACTGTACATTTTACATGCTTAACTGACTGACTACTTTGACTCCATTATATCGATGAAGGTGAGGTGAGGACCTTTATACAGGAATGTCACATGACATGACACCCTATGTAACTGTTTGAAAGATACAAGCCCGTCAAGTCTAGAACCTATGCCATAACATACTGATCTGAGACAGACAGCAACAACAAAATGATTGTCACATGTATATTTTCTTTGTTTTATGACTGGTCACAGCCTATAATTCTGGTCCTCTCTTGTCTTATTTTATTTGATAATACAGGGCAAGCAATTGTGACCAACTTTTTTTCTTAAATTACCAGCCTGAAGCCCAAACACTATAATTTACAAGGTAACCTTGACGTACGTGGTCGCTTTTCACTCTGGAGTGAGGCAGGAGCCTTATAATTCAATATACATCAGCGTTACATCCCAGAAATAAGAATCCAGTTACAGTTTAGTAGAATGTAACACAGCACTCACAAAAAAGCTAGGTCTGCCCTGGACATAAAGAAGGAAACAGGATGCAAACTATCACTGGAGGGAAGGCTTCAAGCCATCAACAATATGAACATCTGTGCTACTGACTGCTCTTAAATAATTCTCCAGGCCAACTACTCACTCAGTTCATCCCATTGTTTAGGTCTTACCTTTTAGGTCTGTATCTGTGGCTAACCTGACAAATTTCCTGAAATTTGAGATGTCACACTATGACAGTTTGATGCTACTTTTGGTTTGCTATAACATTTTAGCTCTTGTAACACATACCACAAATAGTTGGCTCCATTGTTAGCCAGACATCAAAGGATTAATCAGAACACTGACTATTTGGATGGCGAAGATTTTATCAGTGTGTCCAGGAAGGATTTCTGACTCAATGTGTAGATAGGCCGACTAGAGGGGAGGCCATATTGGATTTAGTGCCTGGCAACAAACTAAGCCAGGTGTCAAATCTCTCGATGGGAGAGCATTTCGTTAGTGCTCATAACTCTTTGACCTTATTATAGTCATGGAGAGGGATAAGAGCAGATGGTATGGAAAAGTGTTTAATTGGGGGAGGAGGAATTATCATGCTGTCAGGCAAGACTGTGGAGCATAAACTGGAAACAGATGTTCTCAGGGAAATGCACGATAGAAATGTGGAGGTTGTTTCGGGAGCACTTGCTACTAGTTCTGGTTAGGTCTGTCCCACTGAGGCAAGGAAGGGATGGTAAGGTGAAGAAACGTTTGATGGCAAGACATGTGGAACATCTAGTCAGGAGGAAGAAGGAAGCTTACTTAAGGTTGAGGAAGCAAGGATCGACAGGGCTCTAGAGGGCTACAAGGTATCCAAGGAGGAACTGAAGAATGGATTTAGGAGAGCTAGAAGTGGGCATGAGAAAGCTTTGGCAGGTAGGATTTAGGAAAACCCCAAGGCATTCTATACATATCTCAGGAACAAGAGAATAGCCAGAGTGAGGGTAGGGCCAATCAGAGATAGCAGAGGGAACTTTTACGTGGAGTCGGAGGAGGTAGGGGAGGTATTTAATGAATACTTTGCTTCAGTATTCACCAGTGAGAGGGGCCTTGACATTTGTGAGGACAGCATGAAACAGGCTGATATGCTCAAACAGGTTGATGTTTGGGAGAAGGATGTGCTAGAAATTTTGAAAAATGTAAGAATAGATAAGTCCCCTGGGCCACATGGGATACACCCAAGGTTCCTACAGGAAGCAAGGGAAGAGATTTCTGCCCCTTTGGCAATGATCTTTTTGCCCTTACTGTTCACTGAGACAGTGCCAGATGATTGGAGGGTGGTAAATGTTATTTCATTGTTCAAAAAAAGGAATAGGGATAACCCTGGGAATTATAGACCAGTCAGGCTTACTTCTGTGGTGGGCAAATTATTGGAGAGGATTCTGAAAGATAGTATTTATGATTATTTGGCAAAGCACAGTTTGATTAGAAATAGTCAGCATGGCTTTGTGAGGGGTAGTTCATGCCTCACAAACATCATTGTATTCTTTGAGGATGTGACAAAACACAACGATGAAGGTAGAGCAGTGGGTGTGGTGTATATGGATTTTAGCAAGGCATTCGATAGGATTCCCCATGGTAGGCTCATTCAGAAAGTAAGGAGGCATGGGATCCAGGGAAATTCTGGACACAGAAATGGCCGTCTGATAGAACACAGAGGGTGGTAGTAGATGGAAAGTATTCAGCCTGGAGCTCGGTGACCAGTGGTCTTCCGCAGGGATCAGTTCTGGGACCTCTGCTCTTTGTGATCTTTATAAATGACTTGGATAAGGAAGTGGAAGGGTGGGTTAGTAAGTTTGCTGATGATGGGAAAGGTTGGTGGAGTTGTGGATAGTGTGGAGGGCTGTCGTAGGTTGTAATGGGACATTGACAGGATGCAGAACTAGGCAAAGAAGTGGCAGATGGAATTCAACCTGGAAAAGTGTGAAGTGATTCATTTTGGAAGATTGAATTTGAATGCATAATACAGGATAATGGCAGTATTGTTTGCAGTGTGGAGGAACAGAGGGATCTTGGGGTCCACGTCCATAGATCCCTCAAAGTTGCTACCCAAGTTGAGAGGACTGTTAAGAAAGCATCGGGAGTGTTGATTTTCATTGGCAGGGGAATTGAATTTAACAGCTGCGAGCTTATGCTGCAGCTCTATAAAACCTTGGTTAGACCACACTTGGGATATTATGATCAGTTCTGGTTGCCTCATTATGGGAAGGATGTGGAAGCTTTAGAGAGGGTGCAGAGGAGATTTACCAGGACTGGAGGGCAGGTCTTATGAGGAAAGGTTGAGGGAGCTAGGGCTTTTTTCATTGGAGCGAAGAAGAATGAGAGGTGACTTGAAAGAGGTGCACAAGATGATGAGAGGCATAGATGGAGTGGATAGCCAAAAACATTTTCCCAGGGTGGAAATGACTATTACGAGGGGGCATAATTTTAAGGTGATTGGAGGAAGGTATAGGGGAAATGTCAGAGGTAGGTTCTTCACACAGAGAGTGGTGGGCGTGTGGAATGTGTTGCTCGTGGTGGTAGTAAAGTCAGATACATCAAGGACATTCAAGCAACTCTTCGATAGGGACATGGAGGATAGTAAAATGTAGGGTACGCAGGGTAGATTGATCTTAGAGTAGGATAATTGGTCGGCACAACATCGTGGGTTGGAAGGTCTGTACTGTGCTGTACTGTTCTATGTTCTATGTTATATGTTATATTTGCAAGGCTGCAATATCAGAGACTTAAAGATTTAGTCAGGGTTCTATACTTACTTATGATACATGTTACACACATACTGCTGACTGACCATGCGGTATCCATTACACTGAGACAGTGACTAATGACATGAATTGGCATGTCAATATCCATATCACTAATCTGGATATCATGTGTGAAGACAGTCACTTTTGATTCCACTCTATCACTTGTCAAAGCATGTACTTTTCTGTCACTGACCAGTTCACCTGAGGAGTCAACAGAAAATTCCCAAATTTTTCTAAGCTGTAAATAACAAGTCACATTCGTTAAAAAGCCTTAACATGAGTTATAAAATATTTATTGCTTAAAATTAGCATTATTTGTAATAATTCTTGGGAAACTTTCAGTTCCTGCATTGCTATAAAATATTGCTGAGAAACGGGTGCCAAATATTTCCTTCTTATAGTTATCAGAACAATTGAAAGAATGCCAAATTTCAAACAGTCACAACAATTTACACATAACGTATATTGGTATAAATTACTGTGATCATTTCTAATTTGGCATCTTGCTTTTGTCGTGAGAAGTGTAAGGTGGAAAGCTATGGCAACAAGTCTCTCTTTTCAGCAATATTCACATTCTGCGCTACTCCGTTATAAAATGCCAGCACAAAGATACCTTTCAATCTTAAATACAATCCAACATAATTTTCCTTCCAGACACACAAAACATTTTGTGCAATTTACCTTTTTGAAGCATTTCTGTTGGTTTCCTTGAGTTCATACCGTCCACAAATAATGTACTTGCTGCAGTTGTGACCAATTGGGTTTTATAGTTAGTTTCATGTCAGAGGAATATTGGTGAAGGCATTATGACAGCATTATCAGACTTGATTATCAGCATGATGCTGAAAGATGCCAGGAAGGGAGGTTTTGGCCAGAAAATGCTAAGTTTTCCTTTACAATAATTAGTAGGCAGTCTTAATTCCAAAGATGAAATTAGCATCCCTTGTCACCTCCATTCTAATACACATAGACCAAGTCAGTTACATGGACAAGTATTGCGCATTTCAAAACTGCTTTGATGTTTCCAGTGCACACTATCCAACACTCCTAGATAACAAAATAACAAACACCTAACTTCCATAAATGGTTACAAGCGATTAATCTAATTAAAGAAGTCATTGTAAATGTGAGATTGGTTGGCAATCATAAGTAATCACACTGTGGCATATCATTTATTAAACTTCAAAGGTTTAAGACCACAAAATCCAGCTCCAAAGAGCCACTGGTTTTGCCTGAAAAACAGTGCATTCTGCCTCTATTAGCTTCCAGAATGACCTGCAATAAACTTGTCCTCGATCAGGAACAGCGGCACTGAAGGTGCCCGATAGAACAGAATAGTAAGTAATTAATTGTCATGTGAATATTTACAAAAAAGTGAGAAGTTTTAAAAGTCACCATACTACTTTAACAATAGAAGGCATAGATGAGATGACCGAAACGTAAAAGTACATCAAAGTTCAATTCATGGGTCCTAGGTTCGAGGCGCGCTGGAAAGCAGGGCTAAAACCGTTATGCAGGGCCTGGCCAAAACCAACCTTGCCACACAGGGCCAAGACCACAGTGCCACACAGGGCCAAGGCCACACTGCCACCGTGATAACAGCCTCACACCAGGACCAGACCCTCACACTGTGACTAGGCCATCAGACCAGGAATAGGCCATTAGACCGGGACTGGGCCTTCATACCAGAGCTAGACCATCACACCGGGACTGGACCCTCACACCGGGAATAGGCCCTCGCACCGGTACTAGACCATCACACTAGGATGAGACCAACAGAAAGGGACTAGACCATAAGACCGGGACTAGAACATCACACCGGGACTAGACCCTCACTCTGGGACTAGACCCTCACACTGGGACTAGGCCATCAGTCTAGGACTAGGCCCTCACAAAGGTACTAGACCATCACACTAGGACGAGACCAACAGAAAGGGACTAGACCATAAGACTGGGACTAGAACATCACACCGGGACTAGACCCTCACACTGGGACTAGGCCATCAGTCTAAGACTATGCCCTCACAAAGGTACTAGACCATCACACTAGGATGAGACCAACAGAAAGGGACTAGACTATAAGACTGGAATTAGAACATTACACTGGGACCAGACCCTCACACTAGGATTAGATCATCACTACAGGTCGAGACCCTTACAGTGGGACTGGACTATCACACCGGGGCAAGACCATCAGAGTGTGATTAGACCCTTACACCAGGACTAGACCATATCACCAGGACTAGACCTTCATACTGAAACTAGACCATCAGACCTGAAATAGATCCTCACACCAGGACTAGACCCACATACCAGGACTAGACCCTCACACCGCGAGTACACACTCACAACAGGATTAGACCATGAGAGCGAGACTAGACCATCACACCAGAAATACACAATTACACAGGGACTATACCGTCACACCGGGACTAGAACATCACACCGGGACTAGAACATCACACAGGGACTAGAACATCACACAGGGACTATACCGTCACACCGGGACTAGAACATCACACCGGGACTAGAACATCACACCGGGACTAGAACATCACACAGGGACTAGAACATCACACAGGGACTAGAACATCACACAGGGACTAGAACATCACACAGGGACTAGATCCTCACTCCGGGAGTAGACCTCAAGCCGGGTCTAGACCGTTACAAAGGTACGAGATCATGGCACTGGGACAAGACCATCACACCAGTTCGAGGCCCTCACACCGGGACAAGGCCCTCACACCGGGAAATGACTCTCAAAAATGGACTAGACCAAAACAATGGGACAAGACCATCACACCGAGACTAGCCCTCGCACCGGGACAAGAACTTCACACTGGGACGAGACCCTCACACCGGGACTAGGCCATCACACCAGAACTAGACCATCAGACCTGGGATAGATCCTCACGCTGGGACGGGACCATCAGAGCGAGGGTTTGTTACCCATGCCACGTGCTCGCGAGGTGAGGCATAAGAAGAGAGAGGAGTTGAACATGTGGCTACAGGGATGATGTGGGAGGGGTGGATTCAGATACCTGGATAATCGGGACTCATTCTGGGGTAGGTGGGACCTCTACAAACAGGATGGTCTACACCTGAACCAGAGGGGTACCAATATCCTGGGGGGGGGGTGGAAATTTGCTAATGCTCTTCAGGAGGGTTTAAACTAATTCAGCAAGGGGATGGGAACCAGGTTTGTAGCTCCAGTGAACAGGAGGTTGAGAGTAGTGAGGTCACGAATAAGGTTTCAAGGTCGTAGGAGTGTACCGGCAGGCAGGGAGTTGGTTTGAAGTGCGTCTACTTCAACGCCAGGAGCATCGGAATAAGGTGGGTGAACTTGCAGCATGGGTTGGTACCTGGGACTTCAATGTTGTGGCCATTTCGGAGACATAGACAGAGCAGGGACAGGAATGGTTGTTGCAGGTTCCAGTATTAAGATGTTTCGGTAAGACCAGGGAAGGTGGTAAAAGAGGGGGAGGTGTGGCATTGTTAGACAAGGACAGTATTACAATGGCAGAAAGGATGTTTGATGATGACTGGTCTATTGAGGTAGTTTGGGCTGAGGTTAGAAACAGGAAAGGAGAGGTCACCCTTTTGGGAATTTTCTATAGGCCTCCGGAAAGTTCCTGAGATGTAGAGGAAAGGATTGCAAAGATGATTCTGGATAGGAGCGAAAGTAACAGTTTAGTTGTTATGTGGTCTTTAACTTTCCAAATATTGACTGGAAATGCTATGGTTTGAGTAATTTACATGGGTCAGTTTTTGTCTAATGTGTGCAGGAGGGTTTCCTGATACAGCATGTAGATAGCCCAACTAGAGGCGAAGCCACATTAGATTTGGTACTGGGTAATGAACCAGGCCAGGTGTTAGAATTGGAGGCAGGTGAGCACTTTGGTGATAGTCACCACAATTTGGTTACGTTTACATTAGTGTTGGAAAGGGATAGGTGTATACCGCAGGGAGGAAGGCAATTATGAGGTGGTTAGGCAAGATTTAGGATGCACTGGATGGGGAAGAAAACTGCAGGGGCTGGGCACAATTGAAATGGGGAGCTTATTCAAGGAACAGCCACTGCGTGTCCTTGATAAGTATGTACCTGTCAGGCAGGGAGGAAGTGGTCGAGCGAGGGAACTGTGGTTTACTAAAGAAGTTAAATCTCTTGTAAAGGGGAAGAAATAGGTTTATGTAAGATGAGATGTGAAGGCTCATTTAGGGCGCTTGAGAGTTACAAGTTAGCCACGAAGGACCTAAAGAGAGATCTAAGAAGAGCCAGGAGGGGACATGAAAAGTCTTTGGCAGGTGGGATCAAGGAAAACCCTAAAGCTTTCTATCTGTATGTCAGGAATAAAAGAATGACTAGAGTAAGATGAGGGCCAGTCAAGGACAGCAGTGGGAAGTTGTGCGTGGAGTCCAAAGAGATAGGAGAGGCGCTAAATGAATATCTTTCATCAGTATTCACACAGGAAAAAGACAATGTTGTCGAGGAGCATACTGTGACACAGGCTATTAGACTAGACATGATTGAAGCCCATAAGGAGGAGGTGTTAGCTATTCTGGAAAGTGTGAAAATAGAGAAGTCTCCTAGGCCGGGTGGGATTTATCCTAGGATTCGCTGGGAAGCTAGGGATGAGATTGCCGAGCCTTTGGCTTTGATCTTTATGTTGTCTTTGTCTACAGGAGTAGTGCAGGAAGACTGGAGGGTAGCAAATGTTGTTCCCTTGATCAGGAAGGGGAATAGGGACCACCCTGGCAATTGTAGACAAGTGAACCTTACTTCGGTTGTGGGTAAAGGTGGAAAGGATTACAAAAGATAGGATTTATAATCATCTAGAAAGGAATAATTAGATTAGGGATAGGCAACATGGTTTTGCGAAGGGTAGGTTGTGCCTCACAAACATTATTGAGTTCTTTGAGAAGGTTACCAAACAGGTGGATGAGAGTAAAGTGGTTGATGTGGTATATATGGATTTCAATAGAGTGTTTGATATGTTCCCCACGGTAGGCAATTACAGAAAATACAGAGGCATGGGATTGAGGGTGATTTAGCGGTTTGGATCAGAAATTGGCTAGATGTAAGAAGACAGCGGGTGGTGGTTGATGGGAAATGTTCATACTGGAGTTCAGTTATTAGTGGTGTACCGCAAGAATCTGCTTTGGGTCCACTGCTGTTTGTCATTTTAGTACATGACCTGGATGAGGGTGTAGAGGGACGGGCTAGTAAATTTGCAAATAACACTAAAGTCGGTGGAGTTGTGGATAGTGCAGAGGGATGTTGCAGGTTACAGAGGGACATAGATAAGCTGCAGGGCTGGGCTGAGAGGTGGCAAATGGAGTTTAATGCGGAAAAGTGTGAGGTGATTCACTTTGGAAGGAGTAACAGGAATACAGAGTTCTGGGCTAATGGTAAGATTCTTGGTAGTGCGGATGATCAGAGAGCGATTTTGGTGTCCATGTGCATAGATCCCTGAAAATTGCCACCCAGGTTTATAGGGTTGTTAAGGAGGTGTACAGAGCGTTAGGTTTTATTGGTAGAGGGATTGAGTTTCGGAGCCATGAGGTCATGTTGCAGTTGTACAAAACTCTGGTGCAGCCATACTTGGAATATTGCGTGCAGTTCTGGTCGCTTCATTGTAGGGAGGATGTGGAAGCATTGGAAAGGGAGCAGAGGAGATTTACCAGGATGTTGCCTGGTATGGAAGGAAGGTCTTATAGGAAAGGCTGAAGGACTTGAGGCTGTTTTCATTAGAGAGAAGAAGGTTAAGAGGCGGCTTAATAGAGACATACAAGATGATCAGAGGACTAGATAGGGTGGACAGTGAGAGCCTTTTTCCTCACATGGTGATGTCTAACACGAGGGGACATAGCTTTAAACTGAGGGGTGATAGATATAGGACAGATGTCAGAGGTAGGTTCTTTAATCAGGGAGTAATAAGGGCATGGAAGGCACTACCTGCAACAGTAGTAGACTTGTTAACTGTAAGGGCATTTAAATGGTAATTGGAGAAACATATGGATAATAATGCAATAGTGTAGGTTAGACGGGCTTCAGATTGGTTTCACAGGTCAGTGCAACATCGAGGGCCAAAGGGCCTGTACTGCTCTGTAAAGTTCTATGTTCTATAACACCGGAACTAGATCATCACACCGGGACTAGACACCCACACCGGGACTAGACCACTATCCTGGGACTAGACCCTCAAGCTGGGACTAGACCCTCACAACGGGATTAGACCATGACACCGGGACTAAGCCATCACACTGAGGCAAGGCCCTCACACCAGAACTAGAGCATCTAACCGTCACCAGAGCCTTATACCGGGATTAGAACCTCACACCGCGACGAGGCCGTCAGACCAGGAATAGATCATCAGACTGGGACTGGACCCCTCACACCAGGGCTCCACCATCACATTGGGACTAGACCCTCACACTGGGACAAGACCACAACACTGACACTAGACCCTCACATTGGGACTCGACTCGCACACCAGTACTAGGCCATCACACCAGGACTAGACCAACACACCGGGATTACCCCCTCACACCAGGACTAGACCACAACACCGAGACTCTACCCACACACTGGGAGGAGGCCGGCACACGGAACTAAACCCTCACACTGGGACTAGACCTTCATACGGAACTAGACCATCACACCGTGACAAGAGCCTCAAACCGGGACTTGACCCTCACACCGCGACTAGACTATCAGACAAGGAATAGACTTTTAGACCGGTGCCAGATCCTCACACTGGGGCTAGACCTTCACACCAGGAGTACACCCTCACACCGCGTCTAGACCATCAGACGGGGACAAGGCCCTCACGCCTGGACTGGGCCCTAACACCGAGACTCGACTATCAAACCGGGACTAAACCCTCACACTAGGACTAGACCATTACACCAGGACTAGACTCTCAACCGGGACTAGACCCTCACGCCGGGGCTAGACATTCACACCAGGACTAGATCCTCACACTGGGACTAGACATTCACACCAGGACTAGAACATCACACCAGGACTAGACATTCACACCAGGACTAGACCATCACACCAGGACTAGACCATCACACCGGGACTAGACCCTCACGCCGGGGCTAGACATTCACACTGGGACTAGACCCTCACACCAGGACTAGACATTCACACCAGGACTAGACCATCACACCGGGACTAGACCCTCACACTGGGACTAGACCCTCACACCGGGACTAGGCCATCACACCGGGACTAGACCATCACACTGGGACTAGACCCTCACACCGGGACTAGACCCACACACTGGGACTGGACCCTCACACCGGGACGAGACCCTCACACCAGGACTAGACATTCACACTGGGACTAGACCATCACACCGGGATTAGGCCATCACACCGGGACTAGACGTTCAAACCGGGACGAGACATTCACACCGGGATCAGACATTCACACCGGGACTAGAACATCACACCGGGACTAGGCATTCACACTGGGGCTAGACCATCACACCGGGACTAGACCCTCACACTGGGACTAGACCATTACACCGGGACTAGACCCTCACACCGGAACTAGACATTCACACAGGGACTAGGCATTCACACTGGGGCTAGACCATCACACCGGGACTAGACCCTCACACTGGGACTAGACCATTACACCGGGACTAGACCCTCACACCGGGACTAGACATTCACACAGGGACTAGGCCATCACACTGGGACGAGACTTTCACACTGGGACTAGACCCTCACACCGGGACTAGACCCTCACACCGGGACTAGACCCTCACACTGGGACTAGACCCTCACACCGGGACTAGACCCTCACACCGGGACTAGACCCTCACACTGGGACTAGACCCTCACACCGGGACTAGACCCTCACACCGGGACTAGACCCTCACACTGGGACTAGACCCTCACACCGGGACTAGACATTCACACAGGGACTAGGCCATCACACTGGGACTAGACCCTCACACCGGGACTAGACCCTCACACCGGGACTAGGCCATCACACCGGGACTAGGCCATCACATCGGGACTGGAGCTTCACACTGGGACTAGAACCTCACACCCGGACTAGACCTTCATGCTGCGCTGCTGAAATAGCTGGAAGCCGCTGAAGAAGACCTTCACTCCTGGGCAAGAATGCCACACTGGGAACCTGCTTAGCCAGGCGCTAGGCCTACCAGCTTTCTAGGCCTTTGCAAACCACCTCGACACTGGGCCTCGGTCAGGAGAAGACATTTTCCGCTGAAGTCATTTAAATGGAAATATTAAGAAAGAGGCATCAAAAGAATAAAAAAAGTGCTTGGGTCGTGGAGCCTGCATGATGCATTGCTACTCAAGTGCCATTTTGAAAAACGGCTTATGCTGCATTCACACCGAGCAGGCAGATTTAGAGATCAGTTAATATTTGGCCACGGACCTGCGGTTTTTGACCTCTCTGTTACCATTATGTCTTAATTGCTCCCATGAAGAGTTTCCATTAACCTGACCAGAGGGCATTCCCCGCAAGTTAAATGAAGTTAAATTCCACCAGCTGCATTGGCAGGTCATGAATCCATGAAAAAGTTAAAGATTGATCTAATAGAGCTTTTGAATTAATGTAGGCTTTTGATCAATAACTCAGTGAAACTGTTTCCTGGACGGGAGCAGGTAACCAGAGAACACACATTGAATATAAATGACAGAAGAGACTGGGGGAAAATGGGAAGTTTTTTTTAACGCAGTGAGTTGTTAACATCTGGAATGGACTGGCTGAAAGGATGAATCGATAGCAAAATGGTACTTGGGTGAGTGGTACAAGTATTTGGGACAATATAGGAAGGGTATTATCAAGCTGAAAAGGTTTCATAAAAGATTTACGAGGATGTTGCTGAGAATGGAAGGTTTGACTTATAAGGAGAGGCTGGGTAGCCTGGAACTTTCTTCACCGGAGTGCCAGAGGTTGAGACGTGACCTTGTAGAGTTTTATAAAATCATGAATGGTACAGATAAGGTGAATGGCAGGAGTCTTTTCCCTCGGGTGGGGGATCTCAAGGCTAGGGGTCATATTATTAAGGTGAAAGATTTAAAAAGGATCTGGGATGTGAGGGGCAACATTTTTACTCAGCGAGTGATCCAAGCGGGACCCAGCTTTGATTCCAGCTGCAAGTAACTGATTTGAAAGATTTAAAAAGGACATAAGGGGCAATTTTTTTTTACACAGTGCGTGAAATGAATTTCTGAAGGAAGTGGTGAGTATGGGTACAGTTATGATGTTTAAAAGACATTTGGATAAGCTCATGAAAAGGAAAGGTTTGGAGGGATATGGGCCAAGCGCAGGCAGGTGGGACTAGTTTAGTTTAGGATTATGGTCGGCATGGACTGGTTGGACCACAGAATCTGCTTCCATGCAGTCTGTGTGGCTGTAGGTGAATACTTGAAAAAGAAAAAGATACAGGGTTAATGGGAGAGATTGGGGACATAAAATGGGTTGGATAAAGAGCTGACATAGCTACATTGGGCAGAATGGCCTCCTTCTGTGTCCTATGGCACTATAAATTCACGGTGGAAGACTTTATTTAGCCTGAGGGATAACAAACATATGCTGTTCAATTCATTCAAGCAAAATGCCATGCACAATGCCGATGACATGGAAATAGTCCCTAGTCTCTGGAAATGATGGGACTGATATCAGATAAGTCTGTCCTAATCACTTCCTATTGCATCCCATTCCTGGAAACTATCTGGCTCATCCACCAGGGAATTAGGTGTGTGGGAACACGACTGAAATATTCGCTCATGACATCCCCTATCCCATTATTACTATTTCATTGACCATCCTGAACCACACGCTCGTGATTATTGCTCATTCCATCAATGTTCCCTTTGACGGCTCCTTGTCTTCTCTTTTATGTTTCTACCTGGCCCCTCAACCTCACAAAACATGAAACTCAAAGCTGCACTGCAATCTCAGGGTCAAACAATCCATATCCCCATGCTTAAAAACAAAGGAAGGCTCCTTAACATCGTCAGAGTTCCCTTTTGCGTCAGTTTTGGAAATTTTTTTATTCAATCTGGGATTTATAACTCATCCCTAGTTGTCCTTTGAGAAGTTAGTGGTGAACTGTCTTCTTGAACCTCTGAAATCCATGTGCTATAGGTAGACCCAGAATGTAGTTAGATGGTGAGTGCCAAATTTTGACCCAGTGACACTAAAGGAATGACAATATACTTCCATGTAAAGATGAACATAGAACATTGAACAGTACAGGCCCTTCGGCCCACAATGTTGTGCTGACCTATTATCCTACTGAGATCAATTTACCCTTCATACCCTACATTTTACTATCCTACAAGTGCCGATCCAAGAGTCGCTTAAAAGTCTCTAAAGTATCTGACTCCACTACCACTGCCGGCAGCGCATTCCACATACCCTACCACTCTCTGTGTAAAGAACCTACCTCTAGCATCTCCCCTATACCTTCCTCGAATCACCTAAAAAGTATGTCCCCTCATAACAGTCATTTCTGCCCTGGGAAAAAGTTTCTGACTATCCACTCTATCTATGCCTGTCATCATCTGGTACACCTCTATCAAGTCACTTCTCATCTGTCTTCACCCTCCAAGATGGTGTGTGTCTTGGAGGGACACTTGCTTTGATGGTGTTCAATGTCTCTACTGCCCTTGTTTTTCATGATGGTAGCGGTTGTGGATTTGGAAGATGCCATCCAAGAAGCCTTGGAGAATTTGTTGCAATATATCTTATAGATGATACGCACTGCTACCATTATGTATCATCAGTGGAGAAAGTGAATGGCTGTAGCTTTAAGAGGTTATTTTGTCCTTTTTTTGAAGAAAGATTTTAAGGCAGAGATGTCAAGTAGTTTACCAAAACTATTAGGGTAAATAGCCTGGGATGCCTTGGCATTTTTTTTTTTAAATCTGAGTAATAGAAGCAGCCTGAATGCGTAAGTTTTGTTCTACAGAACCAAGCTTTTTAGTTTTATTCAGATGTGGTTATTGCTGGGTCTCAGCAGGGTTGGAAGGCAGAGAGTCTCCCTTTCTCGCTGAGTTTTCTCTGGATGTTTTTTTCTCCTGGGGCTGCCATGGGAGTCATATGTGAGACAACGCTGTTTTCTGAATTAGGTTTTTGCCAAGTGTGTGTTTATGGGATGTTACCAAATTGGGGCAATTACTGTTTAGTAGTAAAATAATCTATTATTCTGTAAAGTTGCCAACAGTTAAGTTATTCCAAGTTTTTCTTTCTTTTGTTGTATTTTAACTATAGTGTTTGAATAAATTGGGTTTTGCTTAATGCTAACTAATGGGATTGCATCTGGAACGCAGCACTTCACATTTGCCTTTAAATTAAAGGAAAGTTAGGATCTAGGCTACTTTCTTAGAGCATTTTGAGGGAGTCTGGTCTCGTTCATAACAAACAAGTGGCTGCTTTGTCCTGAGTGTTACACTCATCTAGGCAAATGGGGAGTATTCCATCACACTCCTAGCTTGTGCCTTGCATATGGTGGATCAGCATTCAGGAGTCAGGAAGTGTGTTACTCACCATGGTATTCCCAGTCTTTAAGAAACATAACAAATGAAACAAGAGTGAGAGAAGTTTGACACTTCATCCCTACTCCATTGTTTCATAAGATTAGATCTTTAAATCTATTTTCTTGCTTAACACTTCCCCTGCACCAGCATTGACTTGTCGTGCTAGCCAATGGGAGTAATAAGGTTCGATATAATGTAGATTAGTTTGTGGGGTAAGCAGCGATGTTGTTATATCCTCAATGGTCATGTGTTACTGTTCCTGTGACGACACAATCCCCAGGATGCTATCCCAGCAACACCAGGGAAGGAAGGAAATATAGTCTTTTCAACCCTTTCACTTTTTAGTTATAAAAATATTGGAAATAGAGGATATAAAATGGCTTGATTCAGAATCAGGAATCCGGTTTCCTCCCACAGTCCAAAGATGTGTGGGCTAGCTGGATTGGCCATGCTAAATTGCCTGTAGTGTTCAGGGTTGTGTGGATTATGGGGGATGGGCCTAGGCGGTGTGGACTTATTGGGCCGAAGGGCCTGTTTCCACACTGTAGGAAATCTAATCTAATCTAATCCATAAGAGTGTTAAGTGGCATATTCATTTTGTTGGACAAACTCAGCCAGTCCAGCTGCATCTCTGGTGAGTGAAACAGATACAACATTTCGAAGTTAGTGATCCTTCCTCAGAAATCCAGACCGGCTGAGTTTCTCCAGCAATTTCTGTTATTGTTTTAGATTTCCAGCGTGCACAGCTCTTTGCTTTATTCGTGGGTTGGAAAGGAGCTATCTCCGAGATTGAACATATTGAGTAATCTATTTTCTGAGGCGGGGTCAGTCAGATGCAAGAAAACACGTGACATAATTCCTGAATTATAGGCAAACAGAATCCTCGATTGAGCTAATGTTTCATGCTTTCGTAACCATTTCCCCACTACTGGCCTCAGAAGCAAGGAAGGCAATTTTAACACTTTCTCTTCTCCACTCCCACAACCACCAAAATGCACGAGTTAGTGTCAGCCAGGAAATTAAAAAGTTAAGAATCTGAAAGAGGAGCCTTAAACCTGCACTTTTCCAGCTTCAGCAGTGACTAGAAATAGATAGAGAGTAAATATGCTCCCAGACAATGATTGATTGATTAAAGCTTGCATGGAGGCTACATGTCTTCAGATATTTTCTAATCAACTCATTTAGAGATGTTGTTACATTTAGAGATGTTGTTACATTTAGAGATGTTGTTACATTTAGAGATGTTGTTACTTGGATCTCCTGTCTTGGACGTAGTGATATGCCATACTGCCACATGAACCATATTCTACTTGCCTTCAAATGTTTGTTTTCAGATTTCACATTTTTCTAATCGACCTGCTCAAAGATGTTATTACACCCCTCTGGAGCAGGTGGAACTTGAGCCTTGGTCTCCAGCTCCAGGGGTAGGGACACTATCACTGTGCCACCAGAGACCCTCTACAAATCTTAATTTTAACAGTTTTTCTTACTGTCACCTGGACTTCCTGAGCCTCAGGAAACTCATGAGGTAAGGGGAAACAAGAGGTGTCAGAACAATCAGCTAAATGCCTTCATTACACAATGCTTCTGGATCAGGAGGAGCAGGAATAGAATCATAGAATCTCTTCAGCATGGAAGCAGGCCATTCAGGCCATCGAGTCCACACTGACCCTCTGAACAGAATCCCAGCCAGATCTACCTCCTGAGCCTATCCTTTTAACCCTGCATTTCCATTGGCTAATCCAGCTAAGCTGCACAACTTTGGACAATGGGGGGAAATCCACACAGACATGGGAAGAACATGCAAACTCCACACAAACATTCATCCAAGACTGGAATTGAGTCTTGGTCCCTGGCACTGTGAGACAGCAGTGCTATCCAGTGAGCCACCGTAATATTTTCCCAACTCAACAATCTAAATTATAAACCAACTCTCCAGCATCCCTCCAATCTCATCCTGACATTGCCGTCCCCCATCACTGACCTCTCTCCTATGATTACTGACTCCATTGTACTCTGCGTCTCCTCCCAATTTCTCCCTGAGTGATCACCTCAAGCTTCCAAGCTGAACTTTGTCCATCCCCTCAGCAATTGCTACCTCCAAATGCACCAAATCTACCTGCTACTGGGATAGCATTTCCTATCCAACAGTGTGTCATAGAGGCTGACTCCCAGGCAGCGAACATGTTCACAAAAATCATATCTGCTTTCAATGAATTTTGGAGTTTTGGAAAATCTCACAGGTCCACTGGAGGACTTGGAGTCTTAACCATAGGACAATATAGCAATGGGCATACCACTCTAAGTATCGATGGCACTTCTTTATACATAGTCACTCAAACTCGTACAAGTTGCAATAAAGTCACTGAAGTAAGTACTGCAAGGATCATTCTAAATAACCACATCACAAGCTACTTTGAATCCCTGTGGACACACAGGATTTCAGTTATCATGCTGCAAACTGGATACTGACTGTGTGCAAAGATAAAAGTGACATTACAACATAATTTCGCACAATCAAATGACAAATACTGTGAATTTGTACATTAAAGGGTTGTCACTTCTTCAAGATACTGGCATCTGAGCGATCCTGAATAATTTTCTTTGACAACTGGCTCATTGCCATAAATATCTCAGTCACTGGAAAACCACAGGCTGTGCGGCATCATCTCCACCATGCTTCAAAAGGGGATTGTAATCAATTGAATGAGGCAAGAAAGGAGGAAGACCAACAAAAAACAGAAGTAGTTAACAAAAAAGGAAAATCAAAAGATTTATTTGACACTTGTATTGGAAAAGTTGGGCCATATCACTGATGACAGAACCAACACAATATGGCTCAAAGCTTGTAACTATTTCAAAGATGAATGGAGAACTAAGTTTGTGTGTGGATCCCACTCCATTAAACAATGAAACTAGGAAGGAACTCCATCCTATTTCACCTGTTAAGGATAGCTTGGCAAAACTGGCATAAAAGAATGTTATTCACAAAACTAGAGACAACAGTGAGTTCTTAGTCCAAGAGTCAAAATTGCTGAGAACATTTGTTACACTATTCAAGTAGCTTTGTTGCAGTAGTCTACCATTTAGGACCTCCTCTGTGCCAAGAAGTTTTTTAATGGACACGTCCTGGAAGAGGAACAGGGAGCAATTTGCCACTTTGATGACATCTTAATGCATTGTAAATTGAAGGATGAACAGGACCAGAGGGTCAGGGATGTGTTAAAAGCAGTATAGACTGTCGGCCTTACACAAAATGACAAATCCTAATTCTCGAGAAAGAGAATTACATTCTTTAGACACATTACCCAAGAACAAGGAATCATAGTGGATCCAAGGAAGATCAGAGGACATCTGATGACGGCAATGATTTAGCATGCTTCTTAGGCATGACTAATAAAATAGGGAAGTTTATCCCAACTTAACCAATCTTATTTTGCTTATAAGGAAGCTCTTGATAAAAGACCAGCAATGGTTTTGAAGTTAGGAATCCTGCAAGAATAGCAGCTTTTGAAAGGATTAAAGTCGCCTTCTACTGATGTTAGTATGTTCCAATCTAGACTTGTTCACAATAGTAGTTATAGATGCATTGTCCACTGGACCAACCTTAAAACAAGTGCAAACTAATGGAACATAAAATCCAGTCTATTTTACAACAAGAGATATTATGGAGGCCGAATGGAGCATGTTACCACCAAGCAGGAAGCTTTTGCAGTTATGAGCAATTCATAAACTGCCTCATGGGACTGCAATTCCAGGCCCAAATCAATTGCAAGCCTTTGATAACATTATTGGCATCAAAAGAATCTCAAAAATGTTTCTATGCTGCAAAGATTCAGGTTTATGTAGAAACATGGAAGATAAGAGGTTTAGGGTGTTGAGATATGACTGTGGAGTAGTCTATATTCCAGGCAAGGTGTAAGTAATGCTGATTTCTTGAGAAAAGCACTGGATCATACAGAAAAGGAAAGTTTTATTCTTGTGGAAGAATGAAAGTCTTATGCAAGGGCAATAACCAACACTTCACCATTAACTGAGGAAAAACCTAGAGACATTTGTGCAGCTAAAAAAAATCTGAAAAAGAGGCACAGAGCTCAGAAAACTCTGTTTGCAAGGGTAGTCAAAGTAAAATTCAGCAAGCATTGAAAAGGTACCAAAAGACACTATTGAAAGATTTACTGGTGTTTGAGCTTCAAATAGGTGTACTAAAAGTCAATGCATAAATAAATCCAGCCGGAACTCCACAGGGAACAACTAGGTGTCACGAAATTCAGAGTAAGTTCATAATAATCAGCACGGTGGACAAGATGTTTATTTTGTTAAACAAGTTCCATAAACAACCATGTGCCTATTGAGACAATGATTTCATCAAGATTTCCAGAAAGCCCATGGATGAGGCAAGCAATGTATTTGCACGATTTTGCACTGAAGATATATATAGTCCTCAATGAAGTAGTAAGCAAGATTTTGATCAGTACACTGCAAAAAGATCTTAGTGCTACATCATTTTGCAGAAAAAATTAGCATTGGACAATAGACCTCAAATTGTGAAATAGGGTCTCAGAAAATTTAATTTTGGGGACAATACCAATAAGGTAACACGTTCTCTCTCTATCCTCAGTCAAATGGAAATGTGGATAGAACAAACAAGGCCAAAAAGTTACCAATGCTTCAGAATCCAGACTAACAATTCACCTGCAGAGCAATATCATCGAATAATAGACACTCACTCCTGGAACAGTAAAAATGAGGGAGGTTAAAAAAGCGAATGCACCATTTTAGAACACAACACGATACCGAATATAACTTTTCAAGACCTGGAGAATGGAAAACAACTGAACAATGTCACATCCAAAATCAGCACAGGTGGAACAATTCCAGACGTAGGCTTGTTGCATTTCTGTGCTGTAGACTTTATGACTTTATGGCAGAGACTGAAACTCTGCCAACCTTAAAGCGTAGGTGGAAAGATTGCTTATATTGTCTTATATTGTCAGAGCACCTGAAAGGACGTTGATCTCAATTGAGCCAAGAAGTGAGGCCAAGTATGATTATAACAGGATTTGGGAAGCCCATACTTAGATTGCATCATTGTATGGCGTGGTACTATTCCATACAGCGTGATACAACTATACAATCAAACATGGTACAACATCATCACCTAATGATGGTGATAAAGGTGATAATCATGATAATGGTGAAGATGTTAATACCCATGTTAGTGATGAAAAAGACTATGTCAGCAAATATGCAAGGGAAGTGACCAACTCAATTAAACATTTAAGGTGTTACTTATGTTAATAGGAATTAATGAAAACAAGATGCACAACATACAGCCTTTGAATTCATTCCAAGAAGCTAAAAGAGACCGCTACACAGAAATGATAAGCACCTTGGAAGCATTCCCAATGGAAAATAGCCAAACCCCTGTAAGATAAATGTATTGAACCAGAAGTATTTGTAAAATTAACAATATGAGCAAAGCCATGTGATTTTGTTTTGTAGAAATGCAATACTTAGTGGAAGCCTCTCTCCTTCTGCCAAAGAGGCGGACTATAGATGTAAAAGGCAACACACACACACACTCAAAGAAAGAATCACAAATTATTCATCTTCGATCAAGTTTGTCACTAAATCCCCTTTGAAAAATTGAGACAGAGATATTTTAAAGAAATTTTATTGGATTGTGAATCTAATTTTTGTTACTTAATTGAATATTTTTTTTGAGCTGGTTTCAGACATTGTGTTAAAGTAGAATAGTCCCATCACAATTTTTTCTGATACTGTATGAAACAGCATTAATTCTTAGAGTGTAAATAGAACTGATTATTATGATTAATTTTCATAAAAAATGTTTGAGTTTCATACTTAATGCTACACCTGGATAACGATACACTTGAATTTTTAGTTTAGGATTTTAAATTCTCATATTGTTAAACTTTAGAAAAAGTTGTTTTTGCCACAGCACACCTATATCTATAATCCTCCCCGCTCCAAAATAATGTTAAGAAGTCCTGAAGAGGGGAGGACATCCTATTTTTGCTCACAGTTCTCTGGGTGGTAAAGCTGAATGCATTCTTTTAGTGATTTCTCAGTTAAGGCTTCAAGTTGACACAGATAGTATGTTTTGACTGTGCAAGTTTATTTTGCTGGGTGGGGTTTCAGGGGGGTTGCAGGAGGGTGAAGTGAACTAAAAATAGTCAAACAGTTAACATATAAAAGTAAACTACTGGAATAACATAGACCACGTTGAGAGAAACTTGGTGAGGGTGGATTCAGCCTCATGTGGGCTTATACTGGTCTTGGATATTCTTATGAAGAGATATTGAGTAGCTTGGGCTTGTACAGGTAGTTCTCCTATAACATGATAGTTGCATTCTTATGTGACCTCACGCTAAAGCAAATCTCATTGTAGGGAAATTGCTGTAGAAAATAGCTATGCCTGTACAGCAGGAAGCTTGCATTATCCAAACAGCGTCCACTGTTCATTGATTGCATTACAGCCAATTCACATAACAAAACACACGTTATAGCAGAGCTACCTGTACTCATCGATTGATTAAAAGAAGGAGAGGTGATCTTACTCAAACATATCAGATTATTAGGTTGCTTAACAGGGTAGACACAGAGAGGTAGTTTCTCTTTGTGGGAGAGTCTACAATCAGAGGACGTAATTTCACCCATTAAAGACAGGAATGAGGAGGATTTTTTTTCTTGGAGTGTAGTGGAATTTTTTGTTACAAAGAGCTATGGAGGCTGCATCCTGAAGTATCTTCAAGGCTGAGGTACAGATTTTTAGTCAGTAGGGGATTTAAACATTTTGGGACAAAAGGCAGGAAAGTGAGGTTGAGGATTATCAGATTATCCATGTTTTCAGTCAATGTTGGAGTAGACTTGATAGGCCCAATGTCCTACCTTTACGCTATCTAGTGGTCTTATGGAGTTGCAGTATATTGAGATTTGTGAAAATGTTGTAACTGAAAACATGGTTCTGATATCAATAAGAGACAAGACATCAGTCTAGAATGACCTCATAAAGGGACTGGGACTTTACATGAGACAGCTGTATTAAATGTTGTGAGCACAGCCCAAACCATCATGCAAGCCAGTCTTCCATCCACTGACTCGATCTACACTAGTTGTTGCCATGAAAAGGCAGCCAGCATTATCAAAGACTCCTCCCACCCCCGTCATAATCTCTTCCAACCTCTTCCATTGGGCAGAACATACAGAAGCTTAAACACAAGTACTAACAGGTTTAAGAAGAACTTCTTCCCTGCTGGTATTAGGATTCTGAATAAACCTCTCAAATTTCAAATCTAATGTGGATCTTGCTTTGCATGTACCTTTTCTGCAGCTATAGTTTTGAATTCCTCACTCTGTTCAGTCACCCTGTGATCTGTGAGTCTTTGTATGCTATGATCTACTGTACTATAAAACAAATCTTTTCACTGTACTTCGGTACACGTGACAATAATTAATCAAATTAAATCAAAAATCTACTTCAGACTGATATAATTAGAGGAGTGTTATGGTACAGAAGTAGTTAAAGAGCCTTACTGAAGAGATAAGGAGCAAACAAACATACCCACAGTCAAAGGAGCACCAGTCCACAACCTCAATGTGTAGGTTGCGGGATTAGTTAAAGCACAGACAAAGCAATTTCTATTCAGATTATGCGAACCTCCACAAAGGTGTGCATTACTTTTCTTGCTGTAGGTGACTACTTATTTTTAAGTGGTTGTATTCGTTCTATTTTATTCATCAGCGCTTGGAAGTAGCCAAGAGCATTTTTTATTGGAGGTCTCTCACCTACCCCAATCAGCTGGTCTGCTTCACCCAACCCATTCTGCCACTGGTGATTTTTCAATGTGTTTGGTGATTTGCACAGAATTGAACGGACTGAGGAGATAAAATGGCCTGATGGGGCCTGAATAAGGAAATAAAGTAGACTGATAATGGAAAGGGAAAGGAAACTTTAGAAGCAAGGGCAAAGCATTAATCAAAAAGTGCATTAATTCCCCTAATATAAATAATCGAAGTTACCCTCGCGAGTTTGATCATTAAATCAATTTCTATTTTACAGAGTGTCTTTATATTCTCGAGGCTGACTCAAAATATGCCACTGGGCAGCCTCAGGATTTTCGAAGCTGCACAGCGGCATAAACCGAAAGACAACATGCCAGATTCCCTCATGTTAAAAGTGCAAACTAGTTTACAGGCCACATTTTTATTTTCACATTGATTGCTGATCAAAGCAACCTGCAAAGAGGCAAGGGTGATGTAAGGAAAAAAAACTTGTACGGTCCACAAGTAAGTACAGTATGGAGTGTGATGGAGACAAGATCAACTGAGGCATTCAGAAAAAATGCAAAGGTGTGGAGGATAAAGCAGGAGGTTGGCTCTTGGTAATGATGCTCATTTAGTGAGCTAGTATTGGCACAATGGTCCAAATGGCCTCCCTTTGAGAAATTACACTTCTATAAATTCTGTGATTTTAGTTCAAAATGATTTATTACAGTATTCATAACCAAAATGTCAGCTTTCCTGCTTATCTGATGCTGCCTGGCCTGCTGTATTCCTCCAGCTCCACACTGTGTTGTCTCTGATTCCAGCATCTGCAGTTCTTGTTATCTCTAAGAAATGCATTCTGTTCTATATTCTGCACCAGAGGAGAGTCAGAACATCTGCACTTTGATCTCAAACAACTTGCCTCAAGTGCCAGTTAATTCGACCTTGGATCATATGTGCTAAAAGATGCGTTTAAATAATTTAGAAGTTTCTCATACAATATCTTTACATATATATTGTGCATTTAGTATTTCACCACAACTTTATTTAAAAAAAATTGTGACCAGGTGCTGCTGAAAGGCTATGTAAAGTTGCTTGAGACTCTGGTTGTAGCAGGGGCCAATATTGGAGCAGGGAAAGACAGTGAGTTCAGTGAGACCTAGAACCTAAGTTCAAAGAGAATGTTTGAAGGAGGGGACAGGGACAGGTTTGAAGGAGGGGATTAGCAAGGTGACAAGAGCTTGGGAGAACTTTCCAGAGAGCAAAGTCAAACTGGTCGAAAGCTGTGTAGTCAAAATTGAAGAGAGGGTGGAAAGGATGTGAAAGATAAACTGTGGAGTACACATGAACGTGAGTGAATGAAGATGAAGAATAACAGAGTAATGAGGCCATGGATCTATCTACAGATGACTCTGAAATCCATAATGAACCAGAAACAACTGAAACTCTGCCAGGGCTGTGATAGTTTGGGAAAATGGAACTTAATGTGGGTCTGAGGGTGGACAACAGAGTTATTGTATGGGTCACAATTATAAACAGCAGTTCTGTAGGCCAACAAAGGAATAAGAACATTCACACCTGGAGCTGACAATGTTTGCAATGGGTAACCCAGTGTCAGTGTGAGTGAGATAGGGCAGATCGAGGAAAGCATAGGGCAAGCTGCCTCAGTTAGAAATTCACCTCAAAGCCAAGGATAGTGAGATTACCAAATAAGAATTCGGAGCTACAGTGCAGATATTTTGACAAGAAGTGAACACAAATGGTCTTTGATCTCGGTGACCATGAGTTTAGAGGAATTACGTCTCACCCAGGATTTGTTTTCAGTACTGAAGAAGGGTCACTGGATCCGAAACGTAAACTCTGATTTCTCTCTATAGTAGCTGCCAGATCTACTGAGTTTTTCCAGCAATCTCTGTTTTTGTTCATTTTCGGTAAAATAGTTTGACAACTATAGGGCAGCGCCCTGGTTCAGTGGTTAGCACAGCTGCCTCACAGCACCAGGGATGCGGGTT
This sequence comes from Stegostoma tigrinum, assembly GCF_030684315.1. Lineage (NCBI taxonomy): Eukaryota > Metazoa > Chordata > Chondrichthyes > Orectolobiformes > Stegostomatidae > Stegostoma > Stegostoma tigrinum. Next base: position 13,508,209 of record NC_081364.1, read on the forward strand.
CAAATCTATCCTCGATCAACTGTCTGTGTGGAGTTTGCACATTCTCCCCGTGTCTGCATGGGTTTCCTTTGGGTTCTCCAGTTTCCTCCCACAGTCCAAATATGTGCAGGCTAGGTGGATTGGCCATGCTAAATTATCCGCAGTGTTCAGGGGTATGTGAGTTATAGGGGAATGGGTCTGGGTGGGATGCTCCAAGGTTCGGTGTGGGCTTGTTGGTCCGAAGGGCCGGTTTCCACACTGTAGGGATTCTACAATTCTATAATGGTGCCATGAAAATAGCACTGATTGTCTGAAGTAAAATCCCATCTGATACATTAATATGTTTTCGGGAAGGAACTCTGCCATCCTTACATGGTCTGGCCTAAATGTGACTCCAGGCTCATAGCAACTTGGTTGACTCCTAACTGCCCTCTGAGATAGACTCTCTGTTCAAGAACAATCTGTTCAACAGATTGGCAACAAATGGTGGACTTGTCAATGATGTCAACAACCAATGAAAGGGGAAAGAGATACATTTGGGTCTGAGAAGTGATGGTATATCAGAGGAAAGGACTCGTACACATGGGAGGCAAAGGGGAATGGAAGGATGTGAGATAAGGTGCTAATGGCAGGAAGCTCAAGCAAGTTGAAAACACCTGCACAGACCAGTTGCACAAAATTGTCTGATTCTGTCTTGTAGAATCTGTCTAACGATTGCACACCTTAGAAAAGAATGTAATTAAGGAGACAGAAAATAAGGCACTGGGGTAGGCCATTCATCCCCCTTAGCCTGTTCCACTAGGAAACCTTTGAGATATCTCTCAGAGATGTTTATGAAAGCATTCAAAATAGCAATAGAAGGTTGTAAAGATAGAGGTTGGAAAATAATGTTACTGGAAATAAGAGAGAGCTGTGTTACCTAATTTTTTTTTCAAACTCATTCACAGGATGAGGACATGGCTGGCTTGACTAGCATTTATTGTTCATCCATTATTGCCCAGAAGACAATAAAGAGTCAACCACATTGTGGGTCTGGAGTTACTTTTAGACCAGACCAGCTAAGGATGGCAGGTTTCCTTCCCTAAACGTCATCAGTGAACCAGATGGGTTTATCCAACAATCAATAATGGGTTCATGGTAATTAGTAGAGTCTTAATTCCAGATTTTTATTGAATTCAAGCTACTCTATGGCAGGATTTGAACCTAAGTCCCCACAACATTACCTGGCTCTATGGATTATTAGTCCAATAAAAATATACAACTACGCCATCACCTCCCCGCTAACCATTACTAACCATTAGACAGAGCAGAAATATTAGTCTTGCAATTCTAAATGATGAGTACTTCTTTTGTAACACCCTTATGTATTAGACTGGCAGGACAACTTCCTTACTCACAAATAAGAGATAACACAGCGTGGAGCTGGAAGAACACAACAGGCCAGGCAGCTTCAGAGGAGCAGGAAAGTTGGCATTTCAGGTCAGGATTTTTCAAAATGTCAACTTTCCTGATCCTCTGATGCTGCCTGGCCCACTGTGTTCCTTCAGCTCTGCACTGAATTATCTCTGACTCCAGCATCTGCTATCTCTGAGCAAGTTATTCCTTACTCACAAATTCTCTTTGGATTGATGCAATTGAAGAAATGATGTTTACAAAGTTTGAGCAAGCTATTGTTAAACTTCTCTGACACTGTCTTATGTTGATTTCACCAGTGGCTTTGTCAGGCATAATTTAAGATCATTAAACCTGACTGCATTTATACCTTTGGCCCCATCTGAATAAATCATTTGACATCAAGCTGCTGACTCTACAGGGCCGTAGTTACAGCATGAGCAACAGTGCGTGTAGGGATTACAGTGGAGCATATGCTTTCAATAATGCTTCAGCCTGAATGGCAGTCCCAAATCTGGCAGGAAAATTGATGGCCTTTAACAAGGAGTTTCACAACAATGACATTATCAAGAAACATAATTATTTTAAAAGCCTGCGAGCCATTAAATTCCATATACGAGGCATTACTGACCTTTTTTTTAATCTTAAGAGTTTTGCAACAGCAATATTATGAAGATACAGAATTACAACCTCATTTTACAACACTCAATGATAGATTTTCAGCATTATGGCTGCGACCAATTTTTTTCTTCAATTTAGCAAGTTGTGAAATAAATATTGGATCATGCATATGGAATTAAGGTAAAATATCAGACAAAAGCGTTTTTTAAGGAAGTGAATTAATCCTTGCAACGGGGAATTTCGCAAATATCAAATCCTTTTTTCTGAGCCATTTTAGTTTTATTTTCAGTGATTAGTTATTAAGTGAGTATACCATTTCTCACTTGCCTCCCTTGTAGGAAGATATCACTTTTCCAAGCAAAATTAAGAGGGAAAGGGTGGACATTCTCATTAGTTCAATGATTTCTGATTTACTGCAGATGATGGTTGTGACTATTGGAAACGAATTATTTCAGTCCTACTACATCACTGCAGGAGTTAGAGTTAGAGAATCAGAGAGATGTACAGCACAGAAACATACATTTTGGTCCAACTCATCCATGCCAACCCAATCTGCTAAATTAATCAAATCCCATTTTGGCCCAAATCCCTCTAAAATCTTCCTATCATGTACCCATCCAGCCATCCAAATGCCTTTTAAATGTTGTAATTGTACCAGCCTCAACCACGTCCTCTGACAGCTCATTCCATACATGCACAACTCTCTGTGTGGAAAGGTTGCCCCTCAGGTCTCTTTTAAATCTTTCCCCTCTCAGCTTAAACTTGTGCTGTCTAGTTTTGGACTCTCCTACCCTGAGGAAAAGACCTTGGCTAGTCACCCTATCCATGCCCCTCATGGTTTTACATACTTCTACAAGGACACCCCTCAGCCTCTGGTGCTCCAGGGAAAATAACCTCAGGCCATTCAGCCTCTCCCTACAGCTCAAACCCTCCAACCCTAGCAACATCCTTGTGAAACTTTTCTGAACCCTCTCAAGTTTCACATCATTTTTCCTATAGCTGGGAGACCAGAATTAAATGCAGTGTTTCAAAAGTGGTCGTCCAACCAATGTCCTGTACATACACAACATGACCTCCCAACTCCTGTACTCAATGCACTGACCAAAAAAGGCAAGGAGGTCATGTCATTTTTCCAACTATTTTCAGCTGTTTCATCAATGACTTTGCCTTAAAAATGAGGTCTGAAATGGTGATGTTTGTTGATGAAAACACAGTGTGCAATTTATTTCCACCTCCTCAGATATGGTACAGTGGCTAGCAATGCTGCCTCACAGGGCCAGGGGCCCAGGTTTGATTCCAGCCTTGGGTTCCTGAGGAAGTTTTCACATTCTCCCTGTGTCTGCAGGAGTTTCCTCTGGGTGCTTCAGTTTCAAAGAACAAGAACAAAGAACAAAGAAACCTACAGCACAGGAACAGACCCTTTGGCCCTCCAAGCCTGCGCCGATCGAGATCTTCTGTCTAACCTCTCATCTATTTTCTAACGATCTGTGTCCATTTTCTTCCTGCCCATTCACGTACCTGTCCAAATATATCTTAAAAGACGCTAACGTGTCTGTGTCTACCACGTCCACTGGCAACGCGTTCCAGGCAGCCACCACCCTCTGTTTAAAGAACTTTCAACGCATATCTCCCTTAAACTTGCCTCCTCAGTTTGAACTCATGACCTCGAGTAATTGAGTCCCCCACTCTGGGAAAAAGCTTTTTGCTATCCACCCTGCCTCTACCCCTCAAGATTTTGTAGGCCTCAATCAGGTCCCCTTTCAATCTCCGTCTTTCTAATGAAAATAATCCGAATCTACTCAACCTCTCTTCATAGCTAGCACCCTCCATACCAGGCAACATCCTGGTGAACCGCCTCTGCACCCTCTCCAAAGCATCCACATTCTTTTGGTAATGTGGCGACCAGAACCGTACACAGTACTCCAAATGTGGCCGAACCAAAGTCCTATACAACTGCAGCATGACCTGCCAACTCTTGTACTCAATACCTCGCACAATGAAGGAAAGCATGCCATATGCCTTCTTGACCACCCTATTGACCTGCATTGCCACCTTCAGGGAACAATGGACCTGAACACCCAGATCTCTCTGTTCATCAATTTCCCTAGGACTTTTCCATTTACTGTATAGTTCGCCCTTGAATTTGATCTTCCAAAATGCATCACCTCGCATTTGCCCGGATTGAACTCCATCTGCCATTTATCTGCCCAACTCTCCAGTCTATCTATATTCTGGTGTAATTTCTGACAGTCCCCTTCACTATCAGCTACTCCACCAATCTTAGTGTCATCAGCAAACTTGCTGATCAGACCATCTACACCTTCCTCCAGATCATTTACATATATCACAAACAACAGTGGTCCCAGCACAGATCCCTGTGGAACACCACTGGTCACAGGTCTCCAATTTGAGAAACTCCCTTCTACTACTACCCTCTGTCTCCTGTTGCCCAGCCAGTTTTTTTATCCATCTAGCTAGCACACCCTGGACTCCATGTGACTTCACTTTCTCCATCAGCCTGCCATGGGGAACCTTATCAAACGCCTTTCTGAAGTACTCCCACAGTCGAAAGATGTACTGGTTAGGTGGATTGACTGTGCTAAATTGTCCACAGTGTCCAGGGATGCTCAGGCTAGGTGGATTAGCCGTGGGGAATGGAGGGTTACAGGGATAGGTTAAGGGGCGGGTTTGGACAGGATGTTCTTTAAAGGGGTAGTGTGGGCTTGATGGGCTGAATGGCTTGTTTCCACACTGTCAGGATTCGATGAAACATCTTGTGTCCCCATGCAGCAAAACCTGGACCACATTCAGACTTGGATTGGTGAGTGGCTGAAGGAGCAAGCATTTCAGGTGGTGGATGTGGTGAATGTTCAAGTAGGCTACATTGTTCTGGGGAGAGTCAAGCTTCTTGTATGTTGTTAGAGTTGCCTACAACAGGCAAGTATACAATATCTCAACACATTTCTTTTACCTTGTGGATAGTGGCAAGATTACAGAGTTGGGAAGTGAGTTACCCACTGCAGAATTCTCAGCACCTGACCTGTACTTGTAGTGACAATCATCATACAGTCTGACTTAGATTCTAGTTAATGGTAACCCCCACATGTTGACCCACTGAATGCAGAAACTCAAATGGAATTGAATGTCAAAAGGAAATAGGTGGAATACCTCTTTTTGAAAGTGCACATTGTCAGGCACTTGCATGGTGTGAGACGTTAATATTCACACCATGCAAGTGCCTGACAATGTGCACTTTCAAAAAGAGGTATTCCACCTATTTCCTTTTGACATTCAATTCCATTTGAGTTTCTGCATTCAGTGGGTCAACATGTGGGGGTTACCATTAACTAGAATCTAAGTCAGACTGTATGATGATTGTCACTACAAGTACAGGTCAGGTGCTGAGAATTCTGCAGTGGGTAACTCACTTCCCAACTCTGTAATCTTGCCACTATCCACAAGGTAAAAGAAATGTGTTGAGATATTGTATACTTGCCTGTTGTAGGCAACTCTAACAACATACAAGAAGCTTGACTCTCCCCAGAACAATGTAGCCTACTTGAACATTCACCACATCCACCACCTGAAATGCTTGCTCCTTCAGCCACTGGCACACAACGGCAATAATGCATACTATCTACAGCATGTACTACATCGACTTACCCGGCTTCTTTCAACTGCACTTTCTAAACTTACAACCTCTACCACTTTGCAACAGAATGGTAGTATGGCACTCAGAGCACCAGTTAACAGCATTCCTTGCTGAGTAGCTGACTTGGAAACATATTTCAGTTCTTTTATTAATTATTAATAAGAACCTGGAACGATCTTTCCTAACAGTGCCATAGATGCAGCCGCACCACATTGGTCTGCAACGGTCCAAAAGGGTGGCTCACTCCCAACTCCTGGAGGCCACTTCGAGATGACCACTAAATGCTGACCCAGTCAGTGACATCCACTTCCCAACAGTGATAAAAATAAAGGCAAGTACCTCAACACAGCAACTTCTGGGGACATGTCAGATCACTTCTGAATTTCCATGTTTCTATGTGTGAGGCTGCACTTGTAGTATTGTGCACAGTTTTGGTCACCATGTTATAGGAATGACATGGTTAAACTGGAAAGTGTTCAAAGGATTGGGAGGCCTGAGTTATTGGGAGAGGTTGGCCAGGACAGGACTTCATTCCTTGGAATGTAGGACAATGAGGTGTGACCTTATTGAGGGGCATAGGTAGGATGAATGCATATAGTCTTTCTCCCAGGGATGGGGAGTTGAAAACTAAAGGGTATAGATATAAGATGAGATGGGGAAAGTTTAAGAAAGAGCTGAGGGGCAACTTCTTCACACAGAGAGTGGTGCATGTACGGAAAGGGCTGCCAGAGAATGTGGTTGAGACAGGAAGAATAACAGCAATTAAAAAGCATTTGGATGGGTATATGGATGAGAAGGGTTTAGATGGATAGGGACCAAATGTGGGCAATTGGAGCAACTGAGTGGGCACCATGGTCAGGATGGGCCAGTCTGGGGCTGAAGGGCCTGTTTCCATGCTGTAATACTCTATAGTTCTATAACTGCACGTGAGCAGACTCCAGACATTGCTGTTAATTTCCAAGGGGTAAGGAGGTTGAATGCTGACGTTTGTGTTTTCATTTCTATGAAAAACCTAAGCTATGTTAAGTAAAACTACATGGAGATTACAATTTTGAAACAGGTCTTACATGTGAACCACTGGGATTTATCTTCAAAATCGAGAATAGCTTTGATCCCACACGTTCAACCTGTTACTGTATCTTATTTATCCCTTTGTATTTTCAGTCATCCAGCCTGGTTTGGAGTACTGCAATGATGGTTTCACCTTCAGAGTGTGCTCCACTATTAAATTTCAGGTGAGGTGGATTGGCTATGCTAAATTGCCCATAGCGTCCAAGGAAACATAAAGTTAGATAGATTATCCATGGGGAATGCAGGGTTACAGGGACAGGTAAGGGATCTGGATGAGATGTTCTTCAGAGAATCGGAGTGGACTTGATGGGCCAAATGGCCTGCTTCCACACTGTGGGGATTCTATGACAACTTACTACGCAGTTTCCGTTTATAATTTTAAACACCTCTGACAAGTCCTTCTTAATTTTTCTTGGCCAGATGGAGGCTGCATGGATTTTAAGTGGCTATGTTGCTGCTGTGGCTGTTAAAACTCCAAGGTTTTGCAAGTTCAGATTTATTCCGTCCTGTCACAATTATCCTGACAGGTTGTGTTTGCATTCACAATTGGCTTCCCACCTTCAGATATGACTTTCTGTTCATGAATGTATGTAAAATCATCTCCTACGGCCTCATGTGCAGCAGTCACAATCTATTCATGTCAAACATGCCTCAAAATTGTTACTTGTAACACAGCAAGATCAACTTTTCATGCCATTGTCAAGTTTGTTTTAATTGGCACTGATGCTGAGTCCCAGAAAACAGCATTTCATCATTTTAGATGGGTTAGATGACACATTGTTATTGACCATAGTGTTTTGTGCTTTCTATCATTAGAGCTTTATTCACTGTTCTTACAATTTTATCCTAGATATTTCTTTTAATTAATTCAGAAGATATGAGCATTGCCAGCTGTGACATTCCACAGTGATGTTGTGTTGCCTTCTTGAACTGGTCTGATCTGTTTTGTGTAGATATCACACAATGCTGGTAGGGAGGGAGTTGCAAGATTTTGACCCAGTGACAGTGGAAGAACAGCGATCCATTTCCAAGTCAGGATGGTGAGTGGCCCAGAGGGGAACTTGCAGGGGCTGGTGTTTCCATGTATCTGCTGCCCCTGCCCTCCTAGATGGTAGTGGCTAGATATGAAAGATGATTTAATTTATTGTTGTCACATGTACCTAAGTATGGCAAACAGGAAAGTTGACATGTTCTCACCAACGTTTGCAGATACGCCATAGAAATCATAATATCTAGGTGCATCACAGCTTGGTATTGCAATCCCCTTGCCCAGGACTACAAGGTCAGAAATCACACAACATCAGGTTATAGCCCAACAGGTTTATTTGAAAACACCAACTTTCCTGTGCCAGAAGAGGTGCTATTTTGTCTCCTTAACCATTGCATCTACATGGGTGGTCCAGGACAGATTGTCTTGGGTGGACTAAAGGCAGACTATAATATACAATGACATACAGATCATAGTGTTATTGAACTCAGCAAGGCATATACAGTTACGGCTATAAAGTAAGTGTAGAAAAGCAAGATCAACATTAGATTTGAAATTTGAGTGGTCAATTCAGCAGTCTAATAACAGCAGGGAAGAAGCTGTTCTTGAACATGTTGGTATGTGTGTTTAAGGTTTTGTATGTTCTGCCTGACAGAAGAGGTTGGAAGAGATTATAACAAGGGTTGGAGGGCCTTTGCTGATGGCTGCCTTTCTGCAGCAATATAAAGTATAGACGGAGTCAATGGATGAGAGCTGAAAGAACTGTGGATGCTATAAATCAGGAACAAAATTAGAAGCTGCTGAAAAGCTCAGCAGGTATGGCAGCATCCGTGAAGAAAAAAATCAGAGTTAACATTTAGGGTCCTGTGACCATTCTGAGGAAGGGTTACCGGGCCCTAAACGTTAACTCTGGTTTTTTTATAGTTTGATATTTATTTATAAATTCTGTGTCTGATTCCACTTCTCCCACTAACACCTGAAGAAGGATTGAGGCTCCGAAAGCTGGTGTTTTCAAATAAACCTGTTCGGCTATAACCTGATGTTGTGTGATTTCTGACCTTGCAGTCCTGGGCAAGGGGATTGCAATACCAAGCTGTGATGCACCTAGATATTATGATTTCTATGGCGTATCTGCAAACGTTGGTGAGAACATGTCAACTTTCCTGTGCCAGAAGAGGTGTTATTTTGTCTCCTTAACTATTGCATCTACATGGGTGGTCCAGGACAGATTGTTGGTCATCACCACTCCCAATCATGTGACCTCTCAAACCTCTCCACCTCAGTTCCATTGAAATCAATAGGGGCGTGTCTTCCTCCTTTCTTCATGAAGATGATGCTCTTTAGTTTTGCTGACATTGAGGGAGAGATTTTTATCTTTGTCCCATGTCACCAAGCATTCTGTTTCCTTTTGGTATTCTGTCTCATCATTGTTTGCTATCTGGCCTACAAGGCTGGTGTCATCAGCAAACCTGGAGATGGTGTTCAGACAGAATTCGGCCACACAGTCACGAATGCACGGGAGTACAGTAAGGGGCTGAGTACACATCCTTGCGGGGCCCTGGTGTTGAGGGTTGTCACGGTGGAGGTGCTGTTGTCTATCTTCACTGATTACAGTCTGTGGATCAAGAAATTGAGGATCCAGTTGCAGAGCTGGGTCTCAGAGTTTGGAGATTAGCTTATGATTATGGTGTTGAAGGCGGAGCTATGGATGATTAGTAGAAGGCTGACTTAGGTATATTTATGAGCCAGATATTCCGGGGATGAGTGTAGAGCAAGGGAAATGGTGTCTGTCATGGACCTGTTGCTCTGGAAGGCAAATTGCAGGGGATTGAAGCAAGCTGGGAGGCCTAGAGTTGATGTGAGCCGTGACTAACCTCTCAAAGCACTTCATAATAATGGAGGTCAGAGACACTGGTCAGTAGGCGTTCAGGCATGTTGCATATGTTGGGATGATGGTGGTCTTCTTGAAGCAGGTGGGGACTTCGGATTGTGGTAAGGACAGGTTAAACATGTCAGCAAATAGTCCCACCAGCTGGTCTGCACAGGATCTGAGTGCACGGTCAGGAACTCCATCCAGACCAGTAGCTTTCCTAGGGTTCACTCCCAAGAAGGCTGATCCAGCATCTGCAATGGTGACTGAGGGCACAGGAGCATCCAGGGCTGTTGGGGCAGATGACACTCTTCCACTGGTATTCTGCTCAAACTGTAAAAAGCACTGTGCCCACCCCCATCCCAGGCCCCAAGATGACTTTCCACATTAAGCAGAGGTTCACCTGCACATCTGCCAATGTGGTATACTGCATCCACTGTACCCGGTGCGGCTTCCTCTACATTGGGGAAACCAAGCGGAGGCTTGGGGACCGCTTTGCAGAACACCTCCGCTCAGTTCGCAACAAACAACTTCACCTCCCAGTCGCAAACCATTTCCACTCCCCCTCCCATTCTCTTGATGACATGTCCATCATGGGCCTCCTGCAGTGCCACAATGATGCCACCCAAAGGTTGCAGGAACAGCAACTCATATTCCGCCTGGGAACCCTGCAGCCATATGGTATCAATGTGGACTTCACCAGTTTCAAAATCTCCCCTTCCCCTACTGCATCCCTAAACCAGCCCAGTTCATCCCCTCCCCCCACTGCACCACACAACCAGCCCAGCTCTTCCCCCCCACCCACTGCATCCCAAAACCAGTCCAACCTGTCTCTGCCTCCCTAACCGGTTCTTCCTCTCACCCATCCCTTCCTCCCACCCCAAGCCGCACCCCCAGCTACCTACTAACCTCATCCCACCTCCTTGACCTGTCCGTCTTCCCTGGACTGACCTATCCCCTCCCTACCTCCCCACCTACACCCTCTCCACCTATCTTCTTTACTCTCCATCTTCGGTCCACCTCCCCCTCTCTCCCTATTTATTCCAGTTCCCTCCCCCCATCCCCCTCTCTGATGAAGGGTCTAGGCCCGAAACGTCAGCTTTTGTGCTCCTGAGATGCTGCTTGGCCTGCTGTGTTCATCCAGCCTCACATTTTATTATCTTGGAATCTCCAGCATCTGCAGTTCCCATTATCGCTGTGCGCATTAAGGAGGGTTTTGTTTTTGTCCACTATTCTGCTCTGTTTCATTTTGTATCCCATTGTGTAGGTTAGGCCCTGCCACAGGTCGTGGGTGTCTGTGTTGTTAGTTTAAGTCTCTAATTTAATCTGGTACTGCCTCTTGACATTTCTAATGGCCTTACAGAGGTCATATCTGGATTTCCTGTGTCGTCCAACTTGAACATCGCATGCCTGGTCTTCAGTAGACAATGGAGTTGATGAGTTGTTGTTTAATGAGCATAATATTTATTCTGCATTCCATTAGGGGTATGTGGTCAATCTCCCTGGGCCTACTTGGTAGTAGACAGACACATCCTCATGAATTTCATCATATAACCAGACAAAGTGCAAGCCTTCAGTGAGTTGCAGGACATAAGAGTTCAAAGCCTCAAAGGTCAAAGATCCAGAATAAAATCTGGTGTAAAATATACATCCATCTTTTCAACTTGGCCCTACATTGCTGACGCTCTTGTTCTGAGGATGAGTCACTGGACCTGAAACATTAACTCTGATTCTTTTCTTCCCAGATGCTGATAAACCTGCTGAGCTTTTCCAGCAACTTCTGCTTTTGTGTCAAAACTTTAATACCCTGCAACAAGGGTTCTCATCCCACCAAGGTAACTGGAGGAATTTGAATGCAGCTAATGAATCTGGAATTGGCTGCTCGTCCCAGTAATGATGGCCTCCAAGGTGTTGTCAATTGTGTAAAAGTAAAACTGGGTTTGCTAATGTCCTCTCAGGAAGGAAATCTGCCGTCCTTACCTGGTCTGGTCTACATATGACTCCAGATCCATAGCAAAGTGGCTGATTCTTAAACAGCCTGTGAAATGGAATAGTAAGCCATTCAGTTCAAGGCCTGTTAGAGATGAGTGCTCAATACTTGCTAGCAGCACCCTCATTCCCCAGAAAAAGAATTTTAGAGAAGGGTAAGTGTAACAATAGACAGCAAAGCAAGTTGACTTGCTAGATACCCTGGGTTAGAGAGTTAACCTGTTCATGCTTGACACAGACAGTATTCCTCTAAGTAAGAATGCACCATATCCTTCTCTTAAAAATTACAACAACTGCCACAGGAACATGAGCACATTGGATTTTTAATTGTCAAGCTGAAGTATAAAAAATAATTGAGAATTTGGCTTTACATTTTGGGATGAAGTAAGACCCTTGGGTCATTATGTACCCACTGAACATTTATTTGTTCCGATGTATCGTTTTTTTATTTCAACGAAGCTTGACTGCTTTCACATTGGCGATATATCACATTCTGTGGACTGATTTGCCTTGGAAGCAATCAATTGCTCAGTCACTGAACTTGAAGTCAATTGTGCACGTTTAGTCTTTTTCTTCGCATACAGTTTGAGGGCAGCCGTCAAGAAGCATCACAGCACTTTTGTTGCAGTCAGCGAATGGATAATGGCATCTCTCGTGCAAAATGGGTTTCGAAGCAAGAACTGCAAATATGTTATCGTACCAGAGCACTGAAGATGGACAAGCCATGCTGGAAAAGCAACAGGCTTCTGACATTGGATAAACCATATTATTTCCCTTTCCCACCCAGGACATATATCTTCAATGGCATAATTTATGGCTCAAACCATTGGGCAAACATTGTTATGGTTTGTAATCTCAATGCTGACCCCATCCTGTAGGAAAGTCCAATGAAGCAGCTGTTGGGGCTATCTTCGCTTATTTTGAGCCCAGATGCAAAACTCGCAACAGGGAGACAGACATTTTTAACCAAGGCTGCAGCAAGCATTGTGAATGAGGAGTTGGAATTATTTTACCATTCCTACACCCAGTTGAGTAGGGAAGGCAAAATTAAACACCAAAGCCAGCACAACGGGGACTCATGTTATGGACCAGACCAAACCCTCTCAAAATATTCAGAAAAAAGCGTATACCCTGGCTTTTTCTTATTTTAAAGGCAAGTGCTAGACATTGTGCTCTGGATGCAATTCGATTGGTCAAACTACCATATATAAAGCAAAACACACTTTATTTATACACTTTAGTTAAAACTCAATGAAAGAAAGAAGACGCATATTCTCCTCCCCTCCTTGTTCTGCCTTCCACAGGGACTGTTCCCTTCTGGACACCCTGGTCCACATTTCCTTCACCCCCAACACCTTCCCCACAGCCCAATGCCACCTTGCCCTGTAACTGGTGAAGGTGCAACACCTGCCCATTTACCTCCTCCCTCCCCAGTCTCCAAGGGCCCAAACATACCTTCCAGGTGAAACAACACTTCACCTGCACTTCCCAGAATCTACTCTACAGCATTCCCTGCTCACAATGTGGTCTCCTCAACATTGGGGAAACGAAGCGTAGATTTGGCGACTGCTTTGCAGAACATCTATGCTCTGCTCACAAAAGAGACCCTGAGCTACCTGTTGCCTGCCACTTTAACACACCACCCTGCTCCCTGACCAACATCTCTGTCTCTGGCTTGCTGCAGTGTTCCAGCGAAGCTCAGTGCAAGCTGGAGGAACAACACCTCATTTACCGCTTGGGGACCCTACAGCCCTCCGGATTCAATATCGAGTTCAATAATTTTAGGGCCTAAACTCTCCCATGTCCTAGCCCCCTACCCCACACACCAGGCCTTGTTACCACTTGGCTTACCAGTAAACACTACCTGTTTTTAGTTACTAATAGTTCCCATTAACAACTATTCACCCTCCCAGAGATCGTAGGAATTGCCGATGCTGGAGAATCTGAGATAACAAGGTGTACAGTTGTGTGAACACAGCAGACCAATCAGCATCAGAGGAGCAGGAAAGCTGACGTTTTGGGCCTGGACCCTTCTTCAGACCCTTATTCACCCTCCCAGCCTCATCGTTATCAACTCTTTGTCTGTCCAACTGCTCTTCTCTCTCTTTAGGATCTATCCTATCGGTTACTCCCTACCCCTTTCCCTGCATATAAACTGATATTTTCCCACACACCATTAATTCTGATGATGAGTCACTGGACCTGAAATGTTAACTCTGACTTTTTCTTCACAGATACTGCCAGACCTGCTGAGCTTTTCCAGCAACTTCTGTTTTAGTTGCTGAAAAGAAAGAAGAAATTGGTATATCTTAATTAGAAATTAAGATTTTAATTAATTAGAAATCTCAGAATAATAGATTATTTTACTACTAAACGGTATCTGTTCTAATATAGTAACTTCCCATAAACACTCCGTTGGCAAAAGGCAAATTCAGTAAAACAGATGCAATACTAGCAATAGGAAAAACATCAAGAGAACCCTCTCAGAGAGTGAGTAGCAGGAAGAGATGTACTGCTCCTTCAAAGATCCCAGAAACAGTCGCTACTAAAAATCTTGTTTCTGTGAGAGCTTGGCTCCACCTATTCAGGCCGCTTCTATTGTTCCAACATTTAAAAAATCTCCAACAGCACACAGTTTGAATTCAGAGCTCTCACCTCTGTTTGAAAGCCTCTTCAAAAAAAGCCCAAGACAAAAGACAAGTCTTAAAGCCGTAGTATTCTCACACTGGGACAAGCCAAATCAGATATAGAGTACAGATTGAACCACGGGTACAGAAGTCCCTTCTATGCTCAGCCCACCTCAAACCAGTTAAGTAATAAAAAATAAGCTACGAATGCTTTAGTTGAGCATGTGATCTCAGTACTTATTCATACAGCCTTTAAACTGTCATATCTCATCGTTCCTGACTACTGTTGGCTTGTGGTTGGGTTAATTCTCTGTCACAGATTCTTCTTTCTCTAAGCTGAGTCTAAGGGGCTGTATAGTAAACAATGATAGAGGATAGACCACAAGACAGATTAACCAAGAAGTGATACTTGCCTAACACACCAAGGTAAACTTTTTAAAATGATAGCAACAGGTATAAATAGCATTGACGAGGTGGATATAACTATCATGAGCTTGGTATATCAAGTCTGTATCCATTAGGATAACAAGCAAGACTAACAGTTTGCCACCTAAAGACCATTACCTTAAATAACATATATGTCCATTTTAATATTTTTGTGCTTTTGTTGGCAAAATACTAAGAGGACAAACTGAGTGTGAATGATATTTTTCATTTCAGTGAGTGCTTTACCTACTTTGCTACTGAATGTTCGTTGATATTGCTAATTAAATACAGACCATTTGACTAAATGCACATCACCAATGCTGTACCTGAAACACTGATACCTACAAAACAACTGTGGTGTGGAGATCATTCTGAGTACACTGAGAATGATTCCCTCCCTTTTATTGGACTTGTACTCTAATCCAAGTGCCATTTCCCTGATAAAGTGTGAAGAGTGCTGAGTAATGTGGTTAGATCAGTTGACCAGAGGCTGGTTCACAATGAGAAGTGATGCTAATGTATGGATTTAATTTTTGCACAGGCTGAGTTCGCCATGAAGGACTCTCCTTCTCAAACTCTCCCCTCCTCTGAGGTGTGGTGACCCTCCAGTTAAACTACCAGTTTTCTCTTTCTGATAAGAAAACTGGACTATGGCAATGTTACCTTGAGTCTGCAGCCTCCGAATGTAAAACTGGGGAATGATTGTGAATGGCACGGTTAGAGTAGAAAGTACGAGGCTTTTTCCCAGGGTGGAGGGAGGGGTCAATTAATGGGGGACACAGGTTCAAGATGTGGGAGTTGGGCAAAGTTTAAAACAGAATTGTGAGGCAAGTTTTTCACACATAGGGTGGTGAGTGTCTGCAATGTGCTGCCAGCGAAGGTGGTAGAAGCTGACGCAATAGGAGCTTTCAAGAAACACCTGGATGCGTACATGAATAGGAAGGGGATAGAGGGAATCCGATCCTGTGAGTGAAGACAGTTTTAGTATGGAAACACTAAATGTGTCAGCACGGGCTTGGAAGGCCGAAAGGCTTCTTCCTGTTTTGTATTGCTGTTTGATCCAGTTTGATGTGAGTGCAGTAAAAATCAGTTCGACAAAAATTGCCTTCTTAATCAACACAAGAATGCTTTCCTGGGAAATATTATGCTTGCATCAAACTATTTGCAAGTAAAAAATACTATAATTGAAAATGAGGGTGCACTAAATTAGTAATTCATGGATTCAATCGAAGCAGAAAATACTGGAACCATTTTGTAAAATCATTCACAGCATGTGGCATGTGGCCAATATTTATTGCCTATCCCTAAGTGCCATGGAGAAGATGATGGTTAGCTGCTGACTTTGAGGTGTAGGGACATCCACAGTGCTGTTACAGAAGGAGATCCAGGATTTTGATCCAATCATGCTGAAAAACAATGATAAAATTCCAAATCAGGGTGGTGTGTGACTCAAAGAGGGCTTTGCATATTGTAATATTCATTTTAACAACCACTCATATTTATATAGCATCTTAAACAGAACAGAACACCCACGCTCAGTTCGCAACAAACAACTACACCTCCAAGTCGCGAACCATTTCAACTCCCCCTCCAACGCTTCCGACGACATGCCTATCCTGGGCCTCCTGCATTGCCACGATGACGCCATCCAAAAAATGCAGGAACAGCATCTCATATTCAGCTTGGGAATCCTGCAGCCCAAGGGTATCAATGTGGCCTTCACAAGCTTCAAAATCTCCCCTCCCCCGACCACATCCCAAAATCAGCCTAGCTAGTCCCCACCTCCCTAACCATTCCTCCCACCTCAAGCACCACCCCCATCTCCTCTCCTACTAACCTCATCCCGCCTCCTTGACCTGTCCGTCCTCCCTGTACCAACCTATCCCTACCCTAACTCCCCACCAACATTCACTTTCACTGGCTCTAACCCCACCTCTTTGACCTGTCTGTCTCATCTCACCCTATCTTCTCCTTTATCCATCTTCCATCTGCCTCCTCCTCTCTCCCTATTTATTTCAGAATCGTCTTCCCCTCCCCCATTTCTGAAGGGTCTCGATCCAAAATGTCAGCTTTCCTGCTCCTCTGACGCTGCTTGGCCTGCTGTGTTCATCCAGCTCCACACATTGTTATCTCAGATTCTCCAGCATCTGCAGTTCCCATTATCTCTTTTCGAGTCAAGTAAATGGTTTTGATGGGTTTGGAATGTCTGGCATTTCCTTTGGATGGGTATCTGTTCTGTTCACGTAATGGTGTGAAGGTTCCAAGGTGAAGCAGGTTTGCATGTAACACAATAGTGTGGAATGTTCAGTGCCTGAGCACTGATTTGGAATTGAATGGATTGATACCTATGTAGGGTCCAAAGAGTCTGAAGTTGTAGAGGTTGTTTATTTCCAGTAAACTGCCCTGCATTGTTTTACCTGAGGCATGAATGTGTGGGATTTCTTTTGGTTTTGGAAAGCTAACCCCCGTCTCAGACATCTGTTGCCTGGATTTGTATATTTCCCAGTTTGTCCCAGCCAGCTCCTCCCTCAGTGGCAGCGTTTGGCTTCTGGAAACCCAGTGGCTTTAATCCGATACCGTATAATTCCCACAACTTCGGCCTTCAGAGGGTTTTTAAGTCCAGGGTGTGTCGAACAACTGAACGGGGTATTAGCCACTCCCCAATGGTACGGGAGATTCTACCTCCTCAGGAACTAGTCAATTCAACTTCTAGCACTGCCTTTGAGAATCTGTGCACTTCCTCTCAGTCTTGAACAATCCTGATATGTACCAGTTGCATGTACTCAGGACTTGACCACTAAACCTGCAGGTGCCGGAGCATCTCCAAGAAAGTTCAAATTATAGTAATCAGTAATTGTATGGTAAATTTAAACATCTGTTGCCAAACAATCCAATCTTTTAACTGGGCTGTTGTTGTTAGAGGTAGTAGGAACTGCCAATGCTGGAGAATCTGAGACAACAAAGTGTGGAGCTGGATGAACACAGCAGGCCAAGCAGCATCAGAGGAGCAGGAAAGCTGACGTTTCGGGCCTAAACCCTTCTTCAGAAATGGGGGAGGGGAAGGGGTTTCTGAAATACATAGAGAGATTGCATCTTTTTGGCGCCTGTCTTCACCTTTTGGCCAACATAACTCAATTATTTCTTAGAGCTGACGGCATTTTAATTGTGTTGATTTGCTCAATAGTTCCTTCTGATCTCTCTCGCCCATTGCCATTAGCAACCATTGGTGATAATTACTTTAATAAAGTGTATTCTAGTTAATTCAAGGTTGCTTAACTCAAAGATCTGTTAGTTTGAATTGAAATTATAATCAAAACACTTTTTTCTTAAATTATTTGATTCAAAATATTGAATAGTTTGATGTTTCTAAGCAGAGGTCAAACAGATGAAAGTACTTTAAATAATGAACACAAGCAAATGGTACAGTGGAGGCAGAAAATGCTTAAAATGAAGGACAATATCCACTGTTTGACCTGTAAATGAGGTCTTGATGTTGAGGATGGTACTTTAATTAATTTCTGTCATTCTTTTGCTGAACGTCCTTTCAATTACTTTGAGGAGCACTGACTGGCTTTATGTTCCTATAAGCACCATGAATTAGACAAGACATTTTTGTCACTTCAAAACATATAGTGTGGGAGTAGGCCACACTGGAAGCAGGCGTATGTGGAAGTAGACATCTCTGCAGGAGTTCCTCAGGGTAGTGGCTTAAACCCAACCGTCTTCAGCTGCTGCATCAATGGCCTTCCCTCCATCATAAGGTCAGAAATGGGGATTTTTGTTCAGCACCATTCGTGACTCCTCAGATACCCGAGTAGTCCGTGTTCAATGGGGCTTGGGCTGATAAATATCAAGTGAAATTTGCACTATATAAGTGCCAGGCAATAACCATCTCCAACAAAAGACACTCTAGCAATCATTCTAGACATTCAAAGCTTAATGATCATTGAATTCCATGCAGTGGTTTTCCATTGGGCAGAAACTGAACTGGGCTATGACAATCAAAGCAGATTGGAGGCTGAGTCCTGCAGTCAATAACTCATCTTTTGACTCCTCAAAGCCTGTCCACCATCCATAAAGCACAGGTCAGGAGTGCAATGGAATACTCCCCCCTTGCCTGGATGTGGGCAGCTCCAACAACATTTAAGAAGCTTGACACCCTCTAGGACAAAGCAGCGCTTGATTGGCACCACGTCCACAAACATTCACTCCATCCAATACCAATGCTCAATAGCAGCAGTGTGTGTGATCTACAAGATACAGTGCAGGATTTCACCAAGGCATTTTACACAGCACCTTCCAAACACACAACTGCTACCACCTAGATGGACAAAGTTGGGTGTTAAATGGGAATACCACAACCTGCAAGCTCTCGAAAAGGATACTCATCATGTGACTTGGAAATATATCAGAATTTACTGTTACTGGGTCAAAATCCTATGATTCCCTCCCTAATGGCCTCCCAAACAGACTGCAGTAGATCAAGAAAACAGCTCCCCACCACCTTCTCAAGGGCAAGCAGAGACTGCAATATATGCTGGCCACCTAGTGACACCATATCCTATGATTAACTTTTTGAACATCCTCTTCTTTTGGTCCCAAAGATTATTCACTGCCAAGATGTTAGAAATAAACTTTTTATACTTGGGATCTTGCCCTTATTTTATTCTCATTTTATTCCCTTGATATTGTATCATTGATTCAATGTATTTCAGATCCTTCAAAATCTCTATTTGCTTTTCAAGGAACAGTGGCCAGCAATAGTTTAAATTCCAGTCCTGATGAAGGATCCTGACCCGGAACGTCTACTTTCCTGCTCCTCTGAGGCTGCCTGACCTGTTGTGTTCCTCCAGCTCCATGCTGTATCAACTCTAAATTACTTGTAGTTTGACCTATGCTTAACACCATGCCTGTGAGAGAAATACGCTGCTCCATCATGTAGAGTTGAAGTGTCAATCTTGCCTCCGGGTCAGGAAAATTGTTGCTCTCAGCCCTAAGCTTTCTCCTTCTGAGACGCTCCCTTGGAGTTAAGACTGATTTGCTTCTTGTTTGAAGAGTTTTCATGTCGGTGATAGGTGAAATGCACAATATGCAGGCTCTGCCAAGGAGTGGCAGCTAGTTTTTTTTGAAGGGTCAGACACATGAGGCTCTCTCTGCCTCAGCTTCACCTCTGTACCTTGCTGATGATATGCCCCAATGAAAAGCCGTGCCTTTTTGGGTAACCCTTTCCCATTTTGCTTATCAGAAGCCAGGGTCTCTCATGGGTCAGTGGTGATATTTGATCTCGACAGAAATGCTTTGAGGCGATCCCTAACTGAGGTGATCACCCTCCTGGCAAATTCAAAAACATTGCAAGGCACTTCACAAACTGCCTTAAGTAGCCTTTTTGGGCTCTACATACTCTCAGAAATTTGTCATCATCCTTTGCTACTCCACAATGACACAAAAGCTGGGATCCTCACCATTGCAGACTCTAAATCAGTGAAAACTGTGATCAAATGTGATTGTTCCTTCCATCAAACTTCTGCTCCATGAGTACTCTGAAGATGAGTCATACCAGGCTGAAAATGTTCACTCTATTTTTTTCTCGGCAGATGCTGCTATACCTGCTGAGTTTCTCCAGCACTCTTTAGTTTGTCTTGTCTCCATACTCCTTGCTGTAATGCTGTGCCTCACCTCTAGCAAATGGCCCACCATTGTGGATGTAATCTACAGTAGAGATAGAAAATGCCCAACCATCCTCCTCAAAGGGATTGTGATATATCCGCACTGGCTGTTCAAAATGGGATTCCCAGTCTCCAGAGCATTACCTAAGTGTCTGGATTCATAGAAAGCAGGCCATTTTGCCCATTGAGTCCACACCAATTCTCCACAGAGCAGCCCACCCAGTTACCCTGCATTTCCATGGCTATTCCACTGGCCTACACATTTCTGCACACTATGGACAATTTAGCATAGCCAATCCACCCAACTGGCACATCTTTGGACTGTAGGAGGAAACCAGAGTACCTGGAGAGAACCCACACAGACAAGGGGAGAACTTGCACACTCCACACAGCCAGTCACCCGAGGGTGGAATTGAACCTGGGTTCCTGGCACTATGAGGCAGCAGTACTAACCACTGAACCATCCACCTCCCCTTTGGTTTCATACTAACACAAAGTGCCTGGAATGTTACATATTCCCTTCAGCAGCATTGTTTCCCATGAAGAACATTAAACCAGCAGGACAAAGGTCTTTATAAAATGGCCTGCTGATTAATGTGCTGCAGAATAAAAAGATGCTGATGCACATCTAGTATAGTGTCTGCAAATTTAGTGGGATGAATTAATGGAATGAATAATAAAATATCGAGCACTATCTCACTAGACCCCTGTTAGAAAACACCTGGTCTGTTCTAGAAAGAATGCTGCCCAAATATACTCAACTGAGCCTGCAGTACAGATAGCACCTGTAATCACTTTTGTTTTTTTAAATTTATTCAATTCAGTCATTAGCAACAATCAAATTTTGCTGTGACCTTATTCTGTAAATGGCCTAACTTTTCGCCTCTTGATTGGGCAATTTTCCTCTCATCATTAAGTAGCTTGATGAATAACAATCAACATTGTAAGTTTATGATTCATCATCACAATTCCCTTTATTTGAACTCTGCACTGCATTTTTGTTTTGTTTAGCAAAATTATATTTTCTTCACATTCCAAATTTCTCTCGTCTCCCTCCAAAGGCCATGAATACTTCACGCTGTTGCTTCAGGGGAATACTATATCTAGCTCCTGCTGGCTCGGGGAGGAATGTGCAGCATTGTGAGGGGTGGGGGGGGAGCGAGTGGCAGTATGTGAATTACTCCTTAAGAGGTCCACCTTGCAATCAATGGGCCAAATGGCTTTTTCCACAGCTGCGTGATTCTTGGGGTGGCATTCCAACCATAATGACATCCAGGTGCAAAGCAGAGCTTGGGCAATGTCACAAACTGTGCAGGCAATTCCAGACTGACCGTGCTTGTTCGGGTAGGAAATGGCTCTTGAAAATCAGCACGAGCAACAGGGATGTCGGTCCATTCTGAGATGACCAGGCAGTGACAAGTTCTTCCAGCTATGGCGAATGGGAGAATTGGGGTAGTATTGGGTGAAGCTGTGTAACAGGGTAGGTAGTTACTGAGATAGTAGGAACTGCAGATGCTGGAGAATCTGAGATAACAAGGTGTAGAGCTGGATGAACACAGCGGGCCAAGCAGCATCAGAGGAGCAGGAAAGCTGACGTTTCCTGCCTAGACCCTTCTTCAGAAATGGAAGGCCATTTCTGAAGAAGGGTCTAGGCCTGAAATGTCAGCTTTCCTGTTCATCTGATGCTGCTTGGCCTGCTGTGTTCATCCAGCTCTACACCTTGTTATCTCAGGTAGTTACTGAGGAGACTTTGGGATGATCGAGAGGGAAAACTTGCTCAGACATGCAGAGGAACCCTCCTTGAAACTTGACAAAATTAACACTTGACCCCAAAGAATACAAAATTCAGGCTTATGTTAAAGTAGCGTTTCACAGTTTTGCACATTTCCATGTTTTTTCTCATTCATGCATTGGGTATGATTGGTGTTGGTAAAGCGATCAATTTCCCAATGTTAATTGTTTTTAAGGAGTTGGTTTTTTGTGAGCCATCGCTTATAGCTAATGTAACCAAATTATTCCACAGTGTTAGGCAGGGAATTCCAGGATTATAAGTTATAGTTGGCTGTTCCTTCATTGCCGGTATCCAACTAATGAAAGTGCATGTGACTTGGGGAGTGGTGGTATCTGCATGTCTGCTGCCCCTGTCCTTTCAGGTGGTAGAGTTAGTAGGTTGGGAGACCCTGTCAAATAAACCTTAAACAATCTTATCCTGATGGACAAAAACAGAAGTTGCTGGAAAAGCTCAGCAGTCTAACAGCATCTCTGGAGAAAAAAAATCATAGTTAATGTTTCAGATCAGTTCTGAGGAAGGGTCACCAGACCTGAAGTGCTAACTCTGACTTTTTTTCCCACAGATTCTGCTAGACCTGCCAAGCTTTTCCAGAAACTTCTGTTTTTGTGTAGATAGAGGGTTACAGCTGCAATTGTACTGTTTATGTAGTTGGCTCCACAAAATAACTTTTTAAAAAGTACTGAGTACAGGTTTGATCGCCTTATCTGAGGGTGTTCTTGTTGTGGACGGAGTGCAAATGAGCTTTACCAGCCTGATTCCTGGGACGGCAGAACTGGCTAAAAAGAGAGACTGGATCAGTTAGGATTGTATTCACTGGAGCTCAGAACAATAAGTGGGGGAATCTCTTCGAAACCTATCAAATCTAACAGGATGCAGAAAGAATGTTCCAGATCTCTGAGGAGTCCAGAACCAGAGGTCACAGGTTAAGAATTCAGGCGAGACCTTTTAGGGCCTCAATGAGGAAAACATTTCTTCATCCAGAGAGTGGTGAGCCTGTGGAATTCTCAGCCACAGAAAGCAATGAGGCCAAATATCGAATGCTTTTAAGGAGTTAGATATAATTCTTAGGGCTAAAGGAATCAGTGAACTTGGGGAGAAGCAGGAACAAGGTGCTGAGTTGGATGGTCAGCCATGATCATATTGAATGGCAGGCTCCAAAGAGCCAACTGCCCTATTCCCATTTATCAATGTTTCTTTGTCTCTGATACTGGATAAGGTTTTCAAAAGGAAGTTTCAGGACTGAACAAATGAAGCCCAGATATTGGTGAGGCTACTATATGCTTGACAGTCATGATTAGTCAGCTAATAAAAGTGTGAGAGGCTGAGGGGTGACCTTAAGGATGTTTATAACACTATGATGGTTATGGATAGGACGAATAGCCAAGGTCTTTATCCCAGGGCAGAGGAGTCCAATACTACAGCTCATAGGTTTAAGGTGAGAGGGTAAAGATTTGAAAGGAACCTAAGGGGTAACTTTATTCATGCAGAGTGTGGTGTGCGTATGGAATGAGCTGCCAGAGGATATGATGGAGGCTGCTACAATTACAACATTTAAAGGCATCAGGATAGGTACAGGAATAGGAAGGGTTCAGAAGGATATGGGCAAAATGCTAGCAAATGGGACTAGATCTGGTCGGCGAGGACAAGTTGGGCCAAAGGGTCAGTTTCCGTGCTGTATATCTGTATGACTCTATGACTTATGATTGTAATGAGTATAATTAGCTGCCAGTTAACTAAAAATCAAGGAGGTCCTTTAAAGGCCCCCCTTGAAGGAGCATGAAAGTTGATCGGGTTAAAGAAATGATTAAGTAGTTTACTTTTCACACCACTAAGTGGGGAGAAAGATTTCCAGGGGATGGATATTCTCCATATAAGAATTGCCAAAAGGTTTTATTTGAGGATTTATTCTCTTTTTGTTGAAACATTTTATTATGTTTGAGTAAGACACACTAAGTGCAAATGAGATTGAATTTCCTTTGATCCTGTCCTGGCAGTGGATATGTGGAATGAGGTTGATGGGTTAGAATTAATGGTTGCCATTTCATTCAGTTTAAACTTCACCATTTGTCATGGTGGGATTTGATCCATGTCCACAGCAAACTTACATAGGGCTCTAGAATTATTAACTCGATGATATTACCATTACATCATCACCTCCCTTCCAACCTGGAGCAGTGTATTTTATAATGCAGGGAACATCCTTTTGTCGCCACACTGCACACTAACTAGAAGATGCAGACTATTGATAACTCTGAGGCACCATACTCCAACAGTTCAAATTGCAAGGTCATTAGACATAAGACATAGGAGTGGAAGTGAGGCCATTCGGCCCATCAAGTCCACTCCGCCATTTAAATCATGGCTGATGGGCATTTCAACTCCACTTCCCTGCACTCTCCCTGTAGCCCTTGATTCCTTGTGAGATCAAGAATTTATTGATCTCTGCCTTGAAGGCATTTAATGTCCCAGCCTCCACTGCACTCCGTGGCAATGAATTCCACAGGTCATTTAGAGTGTAAGTCTACAACTGTGAGCATGCATTGACTTAGAAAGGGGTTGAATTGTAACACTAACATTTCCTTCAAGAGAAGTAATTATTGATTGATAATTATTCTTTGTGTATAGGCAACCTCGAATGTAATTAACAAGTTCCCTTATGTGAGCATACTCAGGAGAGTACTCATCTTTATATGATTTCTGATAACTTGAATGTGCAATTAAAAAATTCAGCTGTGACAAATGGTAATGCAAGAATATTTGGCTAAATTGCCTGCTTAAATTTTATAAATAATGCAGTGTTGGTCAGTTTAATGAACAGTGTCTGTAAGAAGTGGAAGAAAAGCAGAGGAAAGGCTCAGAGATAGTAAAAGCTGCCAATGCTGGAGTCTGAGATAACAAGATGTAGAGCTGGGTGAGCACAGCAGACCAAGCAGCATCAGAGGAGCAGGAAAGCTGACGAAATGTCAGCTTTCCTGCTCCTCTGATGCTGCCTGGCCTACTGTGTTCCTCTAGCTCCACACAGAGGAAATGTTCAATGTCAGCATGAAGTTACAATTACTTTCTCCAACTGTAGAACTTTAAAACAGAGAAGGAAACCATTCAGCCCATTACATCTCGGCTAGCTTTTAGAAGAGGCATCCTAATTAGTCCCACCCTCTGGATTCCTCAGCCACTTGTGCTTCAATCTCAGATATACAATTGATATAAAAACAGGGAGGTCCTGCTACATCTGCTCAGGGCTTTGAAGAGCCTGCACTGACAATGCTGGGGACAATTTTAGTCTCCTTGTTTGAAGAGCTATATTGGACGAGTTCAGAGATGCTTCATTAGGCTGCAGCCTGGGATGTGTTCTAATATTAAGAAGGATATCAGGTTGGGTCTAAGACACATCTGAGTTCAGAAGAATGAGAAAGGATCTTACAGAAACAGAGGACCCCAGGGGTTGACAGGGTAGATGCTGAGAAGGGGTGGGTGAATTGAGAATTAGGTCATATTTTAAAATGGAATGGGTGGGGGCTGGCCTAGTGGTATTATTGTTAGTCGATTAATCCAGAAACTCAGCTAATGTTCCAGGGCCCCAGGTTCAAATCCCGCCATGGTGGCTGGTGGAACGTGAATTCAGTACAATAACATGGAAGTAGGACTCTGCAGATGACCATGATATCATTGTCGATTGTCAGAAAAACCCATCTGATTCACTAATGCCCTTCATGGAAGGAAATCTGCTATTCTCACCTGGTCTGGCCTACATGTGACTCTAGGCCCACAGCAATGTGGTTGACTCTCAATTGTCCTCTGAAATGGCCTGGCAAGCCATTCAGATGTACCAATCGCTACAAAGATTCAAAGAAATGTAACCAGATGGTTCTCCTAGCATCGATCTAGGCACCAGGAAAGACAACGGCAGAAACAGCTCTGCCAATCCGGTGAAGTCCTCCTCACTAATATCTGGGGGTTAGTGCCAAAATTGGGAGAGAATTGACAGACTAGTGAAGCAACAGTCTGGCATTGTCATACTCACAGAATTATACCTTACAATGTCCCAGGCACTGTCATCACCATCCCTGGATATGTCCTGCCCCACCAGTACAACAGACCCAGCACAGGGGCCAGTACAGTGGTATACAGCCAGGAGGAGCTGCTCTTGGAGTCCTCACCATTGACTCCGGACCCCATGAACTCTCATGGCTTCAGGTTAAACACGGGCAAGGAAACCTCCTGCTGATTACCACAGACTGTCGTCCCTCAGCTGATGAATCAGTACTCCTCCATATTGAACAACACTTAGAGGAAGCACTAAGGATGGCAAGGGCACAAAATGGACTCCGGGTGGGGGATTTTAATGTCCACCACCAAGAGTGGCTCAGCAGCAGTAGTACTGATCAAGCTGGTCAGATCCTAAAGGACATAGCTGTTCAGCTGGGTCTGTGGCAGGTGGTGAGGGAACCAACAAGAGGAAAAAACATACTTGACATCATCGTTACCAGTCTTCCAGCTGCAGATGCATCTGTCCATAACTGTGTTGGTAAGGGTGACCATCGCACAGTTCCTGTGGAGACAAAGACCTGCCTTCACATTGAGAATATCCTCCATCATTTTGTGTGGCACTGTCATACTGGCATACAGTGTGAGGAGATAGGGACTGGGAGGATTGGGTTAAAATCTATAGGGACTTTAAAAGATCATTCGGAACTGGTTGATAAACTGTCTCCTTGCCAAAAGCACACTAACATTAAAATCCCATTGACTGCCTGATTATTTGCTCAATACCCCAGCGATCAATCCCTGAATGTCCTACATCTGCTGCCAAATGGGCCACAAAAGAACTTTATGTGCTATGCTTTTCCCTTTATTGCCTCTTGTCTTTTATTCAGGAACACTATCCAACAGGATTTCAATCTGTCTGGCTAGCTGCAGGGCATCCACGCAAGAAAACTAACTAATCCAGATATCAGCTCGTAGACACAGGCCATGTTTCCACAGCACTGTGGCCTACAAGCCAGAGGGGAGAGAGATGAAGGCAATACAGGATGTAAGTTTTAAGAAAGTGTTATTTTGATTTCAGTTCAAAGTTCTGAAGCAAAAGGGACATTAGTTACTAAATTACTCTGACCCTGATGAGTCCCCAGTCATAGAAGAGTGTTTCAAAAGGTTTTGCAATGAAACAGAAAGATTCACTAAACTTTGGAAATAATTCATCTCGTGCTTGGTAAGTAAGGATAGTTCATAGTGAGAGACATCAGACATTGGTGTTTGCTGTGTTTGAAAGGTGAGGTGAAAGTAACTTACCTTGACATTAGGCTGAGGTGTAGCACGAAGGAACCATGTGATTTTGAAGACAATAATTTTCTGGGACGCAGGGTGGGGTCACACCAAATTAAAAGCTTATGATTTTTGAAGGCCTCAACTGCAGGTCATTGTTACAGAAATTCTTAAGGATTGGTATCCCATTGGGCCAACCATCTTCAGCCGCTTCATCAATGGTTTCCCCCAGTCAGAAAGTCAGAAGCAGGAATGTATTGTTGCATAGTGGAGCCCCTTAAAAATGGAATTCTCTTAGCATTTCCTGTGGAGCAAGAGATTTCATTTAACAGCTAATATAAAAGTGCCTAATCTTACAAAATTATCGCACATGAAAACTAAAGGAGGAATGACAGCAAGCACAGAGGTCACAGTGCCCAAGGCTATCATCAAGAATTCATTGGGTACTAAAGACATCCTATTATCAGTGTGTTATTTCTGAAAAGAAGCTTTAAAAAATGGTGAGCTGACCCTCAGATGAGCGTGGGCAAGGGGACAATGATCATCCAAATTCATGAGTGGCTGTCCCATGGCCATTGATCAAAAGGTTTCACTCAATTGAGAGAGGTGGAAAATAACCTGCCCCTAGAAAATGAGATAACAATAGGTGCCGGGCTCAGAGCAGTACTCAGGAGGTGCTGAGATAAGCCCACATGGGCTAGGCAAATTCCACCTGGGAATAGGCACAAAGGAAGTCAGTAAATCCAGATCCCTGCTGCAGTGACTGCATCAGAGTTAGGTCAAGTCACATTGGAGGATCCCAGCAGGTACCAAGAATACAGAAGACTCAGCACAGAGGGCGATTATCTCAGACAGCAGACTTCATTGAGCAATCGTAACAATAAGATGGAAGATGGACCAGAAGGAAAGGAGGAAGACCCGGGGCTCCCTATCACATCAGATAGAGAGTAGTATGCTGACCACACTACTATTACAAGACCGGAACATTCCTCAGTGACAGCCTAATCATGCTCTGGTCTCAGTGAGCTATCCACAATAGTCATAGTTGTTACTTTCTTTATCTGACTAACCAATGTATCATAGATAAACAACTGCTTCATCACAAACTCAACAAATTACTTACAAATTATCAACTGCCTAAATGTGATCACAAACCCCTAAACCAACAATATGCAACTGTAAAGACCATGGAGTCAGACAGCATGGAAACAGACCCTTCAGACTAACCAATGCATGCCTCCCAAACGAAACCAGTCCCGCTTGCCTGATCACATCTTTCTATTTTTCTTAATTCTGAATTATGGGCCAAAACGGGAAAAGGACACTGCTGTAAACCAAGGGTTGTGAAAGGGTGACTGCACTCACAAAGAAACAAGTTACTGGAACTCATTGTGAGTTATGTTTACGCTTGGCTTTGTTCAAGCATTGGCCAAAGATGTTTGAGACACTATGTCATCGTGATTGTGTGTTCAGAGTAAGTTTGCGCAGAGACAGAATGCTGATTGGTTGTTCAGTTAGGACCAGTTAACCAGGCCAGGAGTTATCAACATTGCAACAACTCTCAGATTGGCTCCTGGGCAGGGAGCACAGATTATATGTGCATCATAACAGAGGTGGACTGCAACAGGCTCAGTATCCCTTAATCTCTCTTTGCAGTAAAATAACCAAGACAGAAAGCTCAATATCCTTTCCCACCATTTGTTATAAGCTATTGCTTCTAATCAGTGACTGAGAAACTGAGCAGTTAATGTGCTGACTGCCCAGTGTTTTCAACAGAGGACTGAAAGGACTTGGACATGAAAAAACAGGGATCAGAAGGGCTTGGAAGAAGCGAAAGGGATACCTCATTAAATTCTATGAACTTGTGCTATTGAACTATATTCCACATATTTTCTTTCTCTGCCCCCATAACATTTATTAATGCTGGTTTGTCTGTGTTTGTCTGCATGTGTGTTTTAAGAAAGGATTGCAACTTATTTAGAGTTATCAGCTGGCAAGTCATATTTTGTATTCCTGTGGCCAGGACTGATTTCTTCGCAATAAATAGCAGTTCTGCAGGATGGCCAAGTTTTAAAATCATGGAACAGCACCACCTTCTAGATAACATCTACTATGGCCAGCAAATGTTGGCCTGACCAGCTCACATCCCATGAATCTACACATATAAGTGGGACAGAAGAGGGTAGAAGAGTTCAGGCTGCAGTTCAGCCATGATCTCATTGAATGGTGGAAGCAACTCTAGAGACTACCTGGCCTACACCTGCTGTTATTATCTTATTTGTCATGAATGATTTTCAGTTGGCATGATAAATGCACATTTCATCCATCTCGGGTGTCCCTACACTCTAAGCAATTCAATAAACAACGTTTAAATGAGAACAATGCAGAAGAAGCAAATGCAATGTGAAGACAAAATCTTTTTGACTCAGTGAGTAGCTTGCATTTGAGTGCACTGCCTGGAAATATTGCAGAGGCAGGTTCTCTCAGGGCTTTCAAGAGGCCATTCAATGATCATTTGAGGGAGCAACGAGTAAAATATACAGTATGCAAACCTTCAATAATAGTGGCATGGGGTAGAAGAGCAAGGAGATTATGTTGAACTTATATAGGACAGTAGTTAGATCTCAACTGGTGTGTTATGTTTAGATCTGGGCACCACATTTTAGAAAGGATGTGAATGCTTTGCAGGAAGTGCAGAAGAGGTTGATGAGAACGGCTGCTGAGATGAGAAACGTCAGTGGTGAGGATAGATTGCAGAAATTGGGACTGTTTTCTTTTGAGAAGGGAAGGCTAAGTAGAGATTTGATCAGGAGAATTGATTTCCACTGATAACAGCATTGAGGACCAGAGGACACAGATTAAGGAGTTTTGCGAGAGTAACAAATGTGAGATGAAGAAACTCATTTTCACTAAGTGGGTAGATAGGGAATGGAATGCATTGCCTGGAAACATGGCCGAGGCAAGTTCAATCAATTCATTCAAGAGGACATTCTGTGATTTTTAAAAATAAATGATGTGCAGGGTTACAGGAAGAGTCAAGTGATTGGCACTAAATCAGAATGATCATCCAGCCTGACAGTGTAGATATGATGGGCTGAATGATCTTCATTTCTACCATCAATTTGGTGACATTGAATATTTTGCATTTATGTGCCACCATACTGCCACCCAGGTGAACCACTTCTCAACAATGGCTACTATTGCTTTATCATAACAACCGAAACCAGTCATTGTACTGAAATATCCCTTAAACGACAATGAGATAGATAACCAAAATATAAAAGTGACATAAATATTGACCAGGGTACCAAGAGAAGTCATCAGCTCTGGTTGAAATCATGCCATAGGAACATTAGCATTCACTTATGTATCGCTGTTCCATCAGTGTCAATGGGTCAAAGTCCTGGAACTCCTTCCCCAATGGCATTGAAAGTCTACCTGTACCAAACAAACTGTGGTGGTTGAAGAAGGCATCTCATCCGAAGAGCAACTAGAGATGGACAAAAATGCTGACCCAGCCAGTGACGCCCACAGTCCTCAGAATGAATTTAAAAGATGCAAAGAGCCTCTGTTTATTGTTTCTTCCCTGAAGAAGTACCTCCAACAACGCAGCACTCCTTACCACTGCAATGAGATATCAGGCGGTAAAGTCCTGAAGTGGGGATTGAACCTCTGATCTCCTGACTTGGAAATACGAGTGCCACTGCTGAGGCATATGAACTATAACAAATCACAACTCAGACACTTTAGCCCCTGTATTGAGTTTGCTGCTGTAGCACAATTACACATTATTTCTGTGTCAGATCACTGTGCACCTTGTAATTCAAGCAACTCATTCTTCTCTGATCTTTCCCACTTTTAATGTCGAAAGTTCAAATAAACATTGCTTTGTCTGAATGTTTGGCTGTTGCTCATATCACACCCACAAAGTATCAACATTTGATCCTTCTCCTGCCTTCATGAGAACTCAACACAGAGAGGAACTGTTCCTATCTGTGAAATGTTCAAGAACCAGAGGAGTTTGATTTAAGGTGAGTTGTGAGAGAAGTAATGATGTTTTGAGGAAAATCAAAAGTAATCACGCATTTCAAATGGGAAATGGTTGAACTTGTGAGAACTTGTAGGTTTTTGAGGAGATTATGTAGTCTGAGACCTTTGGAGAAAACCAACACAGGCAGAATGGAGTGAATGGCCTCTTCTGTGCTGTGGCCATTCTAGTGATAGCTAGTCGTTTTAAAAAGGTGTCATTAAAAAAGCAAAAAGCAAGTGTTTGAAATATTAATGTATTTTACCAAGATGGCTCTCTCAGGTTGACACGATAGCGCTGCTATTCCCAAATTGATCAATGGATTTTGCTAAAATATTGCACTTTGATTAAACATTCAGTAATGGTCCTTTCCGGATGTTGCCAAGTTAGATGGGTATTCAGTGCTACTTGTTAAACAGGTTGACGAATAATACAACTGGAATTTTCCAACAGAAAGTATCTGTCCTGCTTGCCAGACTTTCATGATAGCAACTCATCCAGATCGTCGTGTGCCCAACACATTGTCAAATTCAAAAGCCCAGTTTGTTCAGAAGAGGAGAATGCAAAGAGGTGACATTTTAAAGTTAGCCCAAAGGGTGATAATTTCTGAAAGCTCCAGAGGAAGCAAGATTGTCACCAAGAATCTTCAACAGCGTTAAACTGATGCAATGTTGGTGCTTCAATCTGTAGTGACATTACTCAATGCTGTAAGCACATGTGGAGAAGCTACAGCCCCTAAATATTAGTGATCTTATTCCTGAAGTTCTGCCAGCTGAGAATGGTGTGATTCTTCCTCACCATTCTGCTATCAAAGGTTGTGCATTTGAATGTTTGGAGAAAGTTTACCCTGAAGGTACTGTCTCACTCATGGATACACTTCCGATGTGAAAAAGTACAGATATTCCAGTGTAAACTTCCCTTAATGCATACAGTTCCACCAACAATCAAGACTCAGCAACATCCCAGTCAAAGGGAAGCATTTGACCAGCCCCCTATCTACCACCAGCATAGCTACAGCAGCAACTCTCCAAAAGTACCTCTAAACCTGTGGTCTCTACCATCTAGAAAGATAAGACCAGCAGACAAAAGGGAACACAATCACTTGTAAGTTTGTCTCCAATGCACAGACCATTCTGACTTGGAGCTATGTCACTGTTCTTTTACCATAGCTGGATTAAAATCCTAGAACTTCCTCTTGAACAGCAAACTTGGAGTGCCTGCCCTTCTATGATGTGGTTTGACCCTGTGCTGAGTATAGATTCAAAACAGACTGTTGAGGAGAAAGCAAAGTGAAGAAATTATCTTCAGGCTTAGACTTTAGAGGAACATTCCTTAACATATATCCTGTGTATCACAGTTTTTAACCATTGATGTATTAGGCTCTGACTTACGGATTAATCCATCTCTTCAACATGTTCATGTTCATGTGCTTCCAGTGTGGGAATTCCATTTCATCCCATCCTGTGCTATTTGTGCTCAGTGATGTGCAGCTCCATGGCATCATTGTAAGGTTGCTCCAGAGTCCTGAAGCCTTGGTTCCCAACAGCAGACAGATTGGTGCAGTGCAAGTTGTTGGGTCACCATTACCTTCATAGGATCAATCACATTCAGTTAGATGCCTATGAGGGTGTTAGCAAAGTCTGCAAACAGATACTTATACGTGAATTGTTACAAAAAAGATGAACTGCTCTCAGCCGGCACCACTCGGCAGTTCACATCTGTTCTTGGTGGCTTGGCAGGATAAAGTGACTGGAGATGTGGTCCATTGGAGTGACTGTGTTGTAACTCCTTCTGTACCCATGCAATATCCAGAATGCTGTGCCATAGTGCTTCAGGCACCAGTAAAAGAATAGCATTATCTCTGCGCATCTGTCAAGGTGACTGTTTTTGCTCTGTTTTGGTTAGAGATGGATGAATCTTCAACGGGCTTAGCTTGCAAACTAACAGAGTAACTGTGGTGGGTCCATTGACAACACGACATGGGGTGTCAGGTGAAAGCAGTGTGTTGAGGGCCAGCTGCAAGTAGCTATCCACTTTTGAGCAAGATGCAGTTGCTTCCTGCAAAAGGAACCACAGTCAGCATATTTCTAAGATCAATTAACCTGGTCAATAAATGAGGACTTGGACAACAACGCCTGCTTCCCACAAATTAATTTTTTAAAAAGGTTAAAATCCATGAATATTAGTCGCAGGACCCTACAGTGCAAACGGCAGTCATTTCGCCCATTCAGTCCACACTGACTCTCCAAAGAGCATCCCACCCAATTACTGTAACCCTACATTTCCCACGAAATGAATATAATGCTCTAGAAGCTCCTGCAGAGTCAGAAATAGGTAAGGTTTCAAGCCTATGACTCTTCTTGTTACAATGTCTTCCCAGTGGATTCAAAGCATTAACTCTCCCTGCACAGATTGTGCCAGAGCTGTAGAGTTTCTCCAGCACTTCCACTTTTAATTTTAAGAACCCTCCACTACATCAGTTTGCCGCTTCCTCTCTTCGGCATAATTCTGGGCATTTAGAAGCCACTTTGTGCCAAAATTCACAGTTTGGAGAAATGTTAAGAGGAGACTTTCAGTTCCATTAGGTTGTACTTGAGTGCAACCCAGCTGTAAGGTTGATCGGTCTAACACTCTGCTAAGCTCAATTCTTTTTCACAAGGCAGGTTTGCATGAGGAAGGAATTCTAGCTGTATTAAGCTTGACTTTGCGAATGCCAACCCCACTGCTGTCCTTTCAACTCCGCCCTGAGGAAGGGTCACCGGACCCAGAACGTTAACTCTGTTTCTTCCGTCACAGATGCTGCCAGACCTGCTGAGCTTTTCCAGCAGCTTCAGTCTTTGCTCCTGATTCACAGAGTCCGTAGTCCTTTTAGTTTTTATTTTGTCTTCCTTTTGCGACTTCCAACAAGCACTTGAATATACAAATAGAGTCTATAATCCCTCCACGCAAAATGCACCTTACACCACATTAAATGTGAATGAAATTTAAGACTATAAAATGGAACATTTTTCTTCTTCAGAGCTTACCAGCTTTAACCGAGCTGAGGCATGGACTAAAAGTGTTTCGGTAAATACATTGAAATTTACTTTGGGATAAACTGAGAATTCTCATCAGGCCATTCAGTACATGTGGAGGAAGAAATAGATTCAGGCTTGTGACCTTTGTCCAGGTCCAACAAAAGACCATTGACCTAAAAGATAGGCTCTCTACACATGCTGCCTGACCTGCTGAGAACTTCCACCACTTTCATTTCTTTAATTTCTGACTTCCAGTTATCCACAGTATTTCTATTTCAATGTTGAACACAGCGGTGTAGGAAAGGTAAATTGAGCTCATGCAATGCTTTCCATAGTCATTAAGTTTTCAACCTCAGCTGAAATATTTGGAAGCCCTTTCAAAGGAGGCTTTCAACAACAACGATTTACATTTTTATAGCACCTTTGGTTAAATAAACATGTGCTTCAGAAGTGCAAGATTAAACACCTAACTGTGGAGATTCTAGGCCAGGGGATCAAAAGCTTGGAGCAAGAGGTGGATTTTAAGGAGTGTTGTGTTGGTGGAAAGAGATGTGGAAAATTTTAAGAAGGGAATTCTAGAGTTTAGGAGCGAGGCATGTAGCTGAGCGCGCAGCCAGCTAGGGTGGAATGGTTAGAACTATGGACGTACAAGACTCCAGAATTATTGAGTGCAGCAGATATCTCAGAGGCTGGAGGAGATAATAAAGACATAGATGGGTAAGGACACGATGACAGACAAGATTGTGTTTTTGAAATTGAGACACTACTGGGCAGGAAGTTAACATGGGTGACCAAGCAAGGGGCTGATTGCTGAACAGTGCTTTGTCCAACTGGAAATCACAGACAAGGAAAGATTAAGCTACCTCATTCACTCCCACAAGCTGTCTCGCAGCTAACCACACAATAACACTGTCTTACAGCCTCACTCCTACAACCTTTCAGACTAATGAGTAGCTTTGACAGTCTAAACAAAGGCTGTCAGCAAAAGAGTGAGGGTGAAATCAATTAAATGCAGAAGCATTAAGAAAAATTGTCTTTTTTACAAGAAATGGACAAGAGACAAAACATAAAATGAAATTCTGAGTAGTAACCAAGGTAACCTGGAGACTGAGGGACAGAAAAGCTGTCCACTGTTTACTGGGACAATAAAAATCCTGATAGTGTGTAATCCAAAATAATATTATTTGCAATATGCCTCAATAGAGAAGTGTAAAATGAGAGTTTTCAAAAACGACCATGCATGGATATCTCAGAAACAGCAAAATGCTTGATGAACAGGAATTGGAAGAAAAGAGCAAGCAAACAGAGCATGAAATCGCTATCTGGGGACATAAGCAAATTGATATGAACAGAATGGCAATGAAGAAGTACAGGTTTTACATCAGCTGTGTTCCTATTGACTAGGTAGACTTGCTGTATCTTTCGAATTGAGTTGTCAGGATCCTAGTGAGAACATTTGCTGATTCGTAGCAGTGGGATTATGTGGTCGTATCCAGACACTGGTTGGTATGGTTCATCTTTTCATCTCTTTAGTCTTCTACGGGTTTGTGGTTGTCACTGGCAAAGCCAGCATTTGTTGTCTATTCTTTAACTGCCCTTTGAACTGCATGGTAGACTGGTGAGCAAGGTTAGATCATATGGAATCCATTGTGAACTTGTCATTTGGATACTTAATTGACTTGAAGGTAGAAGACAGAGTGTGATGGTGGAGGATTATTTTCAGACAGGAGGCCTGTGACCAGTGGTGTGCTGCAAGGATCGGCACTGGGTTTCCCTGCGAAAGGGAAGACGTTGCTGAACTTGAAAGGGTTTGGAAAAGATTTACAAGGATGTTGCCAGAGTTGGAGGGATTGAGCTCCACGGAGAGACTGAATAGGCTGGGGCTATTTTTCCCACAGCATTGGAGGCTGAGGGGTGACCTTATAGGGGTTTATAAAATCATGAGGGGAATGGATAGGGTGAATAGCCAAGGTCTTTTCCACAGTGTAGGGGAGTCCAAAACTGGAGGGCATAGGTTTAAGGTGAGAGGGGAAAGAGTTGAAAAGGATTTAAATGGCACCTTTTTCACGCAGAGGGTGGTGCTTGTATGGAATGAGCTGCCAGAGGAGGGAGTGGTGGAGGCTGGTACAATTATAACAGTTAAAAGACATTTGGATGGGTACATGAATAGGAAGGGTTTAGAGTGATAGGCAAAATGCTGGCAAATGGGACTAGATTAATTTAGGATATCTGGTCGGCATGGAAGAGTTGGACCAAAGCATCTGTTTCCATGTTGTACAGCTCTGTGACTCTATAAATGTGTGACTTGCTATGCCATTTCACAGAGTGACTCAAAGTCAACCATAAAATAAAGAACTGCGGATGCTGGAGATCAGAAACAAAATCAGAAATGGAATTCTGATGAAGAGTCACTGGACTCGAAACGTCACCTCTACTTTCTTCCCCAAAAGCTGCCTGACCTGCTGAGTTTCTCCAGCAGTTTCTGTTTTTGTTTAAGAGTCAGCAACGTTGCTGTAGGTTTGGAGCCATACATAAGCCATAAAGCTGTCAGGCTTCCTCTCCTAAAAACATGATCATTTCATTTCAAGTGTCTTGGGAACAAATCTGACTCACACAGAGGAGAGTTGTGGGTCTGGTGCCTAGTGATGACTTTAAAGAATTGCAGGATCCCAACAGGGTTTTAATTCATTTGCAAGAAGATCTAGTCCTCCAAGTAAAGCCATCTGGGAGCCAGCAGGGACATGAAGGTTTAGTTAAAAAATCTCCAAGATGTTTTCTGTGCAGAAGGAAGCCTTTCAGCCCATTGTTTCCACACCAGTCATCAAAGATCTGACTATACTAATACCATTTTCCAGACTTGGCCCTTAACCTAGGGGCTATGGCAATGCACATGAATATCCAATGGTTCAGACATAGTAAGAATTGCTGATGCTGGACTCAGAGGTAACACAGTGTGGAGCTGGAGGAACCCAGGTGGCCAGGCAGCATCAGAGGGAAGTTAATGTTTTGGGTCGGGACCCTTCTTCAAAAAATCAATCTTTTCTTTAAATCTTTTCTGAAGAAGGGCCCCGACCCAAAACATCAACTTTCCTGCTCCTCTGATGCTGCCTGGCCTGCTGTGTCCCTCCAGCTCCACACTGTCTTATCAATGTCTAAATACTGCTTACATATTAGAAGGGTCTCTGACTCAACCACCCTTTCAAACGGTAATTTCCAGACCCACCATTCTCTGCCTGTAAAAAAAAGTTCTCAACTTCTCTCTGAGCCTCTTAATTATTATCTTAAATCTGTTCCCCCTGGTTGTTGAACCCTCTGTTACTGGAAAAAGTGCCTTTCAAGGTACTCTAGCTATGCTGCTCGTAATCTTATACATCTCTGTCAGATCTCCTCCCAACCTTCCCCGTTCCAAGGAAAACAACACCAGCCTATACAGCCTATTTGCATAATTCAGACTCATTCTCAGGTAGTATCCTGGTAAATCTGAGATAAAATCTCTTCGGTAACGTCTGTGCTGTAATCACATCCTTGCTATAATGTCGTGGCATGAACTGGATGCAAAACGACAATTGTGGCCTGACATAACAAGGTGTCGAGCTGGATGAGGACAGCAGGCCAAGCAGCACCAGAGGGGCAGGAAAGCTGACGTTTTGAGCCTAGACCGTTCGTCAGAAATTTGTGGCCTAACCAGTTCCAGCATAATCTTGCTGTTGCTATATTCTATACCTCAGCTGATAAAGGGCAAGTATCCAACATGCCTTCTTAACCATGTTCTCCACTTAGGGATCTGTGGATATGCACACCACATTCCCTTTGATTTGTAGCACTTTCCGGGGTCCTGCCATTCATAGTGCAATCACTTGTTTTGTTAGCCCTTCCCTAGGGAATTAATTCACAGTTTTCCAGTTTGAATTCCATTTGTCACAGCTGCCCAGCTGGCCAGTCCATTCCACTTGTTAGCAAAGGAAAGAGGAAGAGTGGGAGGACTCTTTACAACAAATGAAATTATGTTAGATGTATCACTGGATAGTTAATGCCACAATCTTGGCCATCCACAATATAAAAGTTTAATAAACAATTGAGAGAAATCAACCCCTCATTACAAATGTTAGAATGAAAGATGCATTCCTTTTGCCCCAGTATTATCCTTGCATGTATTCAAACTCCAGTGACCTGTTACCCCTGTATCCACACCAGAGCTTCTTAGTCAGCTGGTACTGTTGTAATCAGTTTCTGTTTGAGAAATTTCTGCCATGAATTCACATGATGCTATTTTCTTTAGTTAAAATGTCTTCCTGAACCATTAAGTCAAGCAGCTGACTGAGCATACTCATTGCTTGACATGGGTTTACTATAATCATGTCTCCAACAACTTTATAAATGCTTTCCTCTCTGATGCCTCCATAGCCTTCTGTTTCTGGAGATTTCGTCCCACTCAGGGTTTGATCCCAGTCCTGAATGCTTGGAGGCTAACAACACTTCTGCTGTCGTGGAACTTTTCTATCTGAATGAATCTGTTTCTGACAGGTTCTCTTCCTGTTTCATCAGGCTCAAGTCAGCAAACACATGAACAATTAACTCCCCAGGTGGCATGCTAGTCATTTGGCTAAAATCTAATGATTTTTTATTCTTTTCACTTCTTGGAAATGCTATTTTAAACTCATTATATAGAATAACATTTTGGTCACTTTCTGAATCAAAGTATTAGTTAGATCATCACAGAACTGTAAACTGAAACAACATTTCCGCTGCATTAGAATCCACATTCGCAAACAATAGTACAATAATAACTTTCATTAGATCCTCTCTAACCAGACAGCATCAAACCATGCTTTTTGATGTCCAATGGCCTTATTATTGCTAAATCAAGTTCCTGGGGGTTATCCCTTGATGAGTAACTGAATTGAATAATATTGTTACATTATTGTTTGAGGATGTGGATACTAACCAGGAGGGAAGATTGTTTGAGTTTACTGTCCCGTGACTGTCTTAGTTGTATTTTATTTAAGAAACTGACCATTTTGTATGAAGAGTTTAAAGCAGCATTTCCAAGAACTGGTAAGAGGGAGAACCATGTGATTTTCGCTAAATTGAGTACAGGAGTTGTGATGCCATTTTGCAGCTGTACGGAAGATTGGTTCGGCCACTTTTGGAATATTGCATGCAATCCTGATCTCCCCGGTATAGGAGGGATGTTGTGAAACTTGAAAGTGTGCAGAAAAGATTTACAAGGATGTTGCCAGGGTTGGGTGGTTTGAGCCATCGAGAGAGGCTGAATAGGCTGGGGCTATTTTCCCTGGAGCATTGGAGGCTGAGGGGTGGCCTTTTAGAGATTTATAAAAGCGTGAGGGGCGTCAATAGGGTGAATAGCCAAGGTCTTTTCCCCAGCACGGGGGAATCAAAAACTAGAGTGTATAGGTTTAAGGTGAGAAGGAGCAGATTCCAAACAGACCTAAGGGGCAACTTCTTCGCACAGAGGGTGGTGTTGTTTGGAATGACCAGCCAAAAGAGGTGGTGGAGGAGTATATAATTATAACATTTGAAAGACATCTGAATGGTTACATGAACAGGAAGGGTTGAGAGGGACATGGGCCAAATGCTGACAAATGGGACCAGATTAATTTGGGATATCTGGTCGGCATGGATGAGCTGGGCCGAAGTGTTTCCACGCTGTACATCTCTATAACTCTACGACTCTAAATGACTAGTACACCACCTGGAGGCATTATTGTTAAGGTGTTTCTGCCTGACCAGCACCCACCAGATTAGGCTTGCTGCCTTAGGAAGATCATCCAATGACCTCAATTGAACAGTGAATGCTAGAGTGACCAGAAAAGATCTGTACTGAGCCCAAGACCCAGAAACTATTCCAAGTCCGGGGGGGAAAGGTGTGAGTATTCATGGCAGCTGTTGGCGTGCTGGTTTCCCAGGTCCATCCCATTCATCCTCAAAAGGATTTTCCCAGAGTTTAGACTGGAATTAATAACGTATTCACAAAGGCTTTTTCAGCCTTGTTGCCACAAATCAAATGGTATTCTTTTGGTTTCCCTTCCACAACAGTGGCTCAACAACTGAAGACGCTTTTTAATATAAAATTTAAAGTTGGATATAGATTACATAATTCAGCACAAAAGTGGGATCATACCTTTCAACAGATGTGACCTGTATGGCTTAGTTATATAATGAACAAATTTTTTGAGTCAGATGCTAAAATGTTGATATGAGGTTAGTGAGTACTTAGTAACTTGCAATTACAAGTATCATGAGCACAAATACCATATAAATTGGCCACATCCCTTAATACCATATAACTAAAACTACAAATAGTGGAAATATTAGATAAAAATCAAAAACATGTTGTGAAGAATAAAGGTGAGTCAATGCCTTTTGTGGGTCTGAAAACTGGAAGGGTATTCAAGCTCCTTATTCGGAAGAAAAACATTTACAATTTGGTACATTTAAAATGCAAGTGGTCATCCATCATGGAATGAGGCTGTTTAGCCCATTGTGCCTGTGCTAGCTCTTTGAAAGCGTTATCACATTAGTCCCTCTTCTCTGCTCTTGCATCATAGCCCTGCCAATTTCTCCTTTCAAATATTCATCTAATTGCCTTTTAGAATTTGCTATTGAATCAATTGTACCAATTTTTCAAACAGTGCATGCTAGATCACAACAACTCATTAGTGAAGGCAATCCTTGTATCTTCCCCTTGTTTCTGATTGTATTTCACATTGTTTCTTTGGAATATGAAATGCAACACCCACAGCCTAAATTTTATACTGCCTGTCTCTGCAGCCAGACTTATATTGGGAAGAGAAGATAGGCTTTCACAATAAATACATTCTGAAGCTTGTTACTTCAGAGTTAGTGGATAAAATGAAATGCTAAAAAAGGCCAATTTTGCTCACAGTATGTGAGCATTTTAATTTAGTTTAATTTATTTTTGGAATGTGAAACTCTGATTTATTCCATGAGTAGAAGTGCCTGTAGATAGAGCTCACTTCAGATAATCAGTCACTGTGCCACAATGCTATATAGAGATTAGCGTTAATTGTCAGGCCTGAAAAGTACTCTTACATGCAACACAACTGTCCTCCAAGCACTCTAAAGGCTTTTAGTCAACTAAATTGCTGTTACTACTCAACACCTACACATGTAGTGTTTCAGAGGCTCTCGTACTCTATTTTAATTCGTAATTCCTGTGGGTATTCAGAACGGGCATGATACTGTTTACTTAATTTTCTGATGAGCTGCATTATAATGGAATCAGATATTGTTTCAAGTGATAACTTTAGACTGTAAACAGAGAGACATATACCACAGAGATAAAGGCCACACGACTACAGCAGACCAGCATGCATACTAAGTATAATTACGTTTCTCCAAACATCCTCCTCTTCATTGACAAAAAAAACCAAAGAAAATTTGCATGCATTCACCTTTGCGGTTAAAAGTTATACAAGCTATCCCATGTAAATGGGCACAACGAAATTAATCATTCATTAACAGAGCAGTGTATTAACTTAGCCAGTTCCACTTTTGTCAGTCTCAGCAAAATAATCGCTATAGTAGGCTGTGAATGGAATGTATGTGTGTGTGTGTGTGTGCGTGTGTCTGTCTGTGTGCGTGTGTGTGTGAGTCTATGTGTGTATGTGAGTGAGTGTGCATGTATGTGTGCCTGTGTGTGTATATATCTGTATGTGAATGTGTGTGCGTGTGTGTGTGTGTCTGCATGCATGTGTTGGTTTGTGTGAGTGAAAGAGTGTGTGAGTGTGTCTGCATGTGTGGACATGTGTATGTGAGTGTTTTTATGTATTTGAGTAAGTGTGCATGTACGTATGTGTACGTGTGTGTATATCTGTATATGAATGTGCGTGTGTATGTGTCTGTCTGTCTTAGTCTGTGTGAGTGCGTCTGCATGTGTTTGCTGTGTGTATGCATGTGTGTGTGTGTATTTGTGCATGTGAGTGAGTGTGCATGAGTGCGTGTGTGTGTGTGTCTATATCTGTATGTGAATGTGTGTGTGTGTATGTGTCTGAATGCATGTATTTGTGTGCGCGCGCGTGTGTGTGTGTGTATGTGTGTGTGTGTGTGTGTGTGTGTGTGTGTGTGTCTGTGTGTGAGTGTGTCTGTATCTGTGTGTGTGTGTTACCATTTGCTGTTTCTCTGGTATCTTCTCATTGCTAGCATGATTCTGCATTCTCCAGTGAGTGTTGTTCCAATGGTGGGTGCTGTTGCTGTGATAAGTGTCGTTTCTGATCTGGTTTGGTGCTGGGCAACAGAGGACCTTTGAGGCTATGATCATACTGTGCTCTGTGATGGTGATGAGCTGATCAGCAGCCTGCAATGATAGCGCACTTTCTCTAGTTGTACATATGTATCTGCAGTTGTGGTGATATTTTTAATCATTTCACATTCACCATGTATAATTCAGGTGACAACTGCTCCAGTTTGTCCCAAGTAGTCAAATGAGCTGAATTTTGTTGAGAATTTGAATGTTTGCACTGTGACTCCAATGATCAGCTTTGGCAATAGCTTGAGAGTTTTATCAAAGTAAAATTTGGCTTTCACCTTGATTTTTTCTCTCCTTTCAGCTTTTGTAGGGTTTTGCAGTTGGAGGAGTACTACAGGTGCACTGTGAGAAAAACCGA
Source organism: Stegostoma tigrinum (assembly GCF_030684315.1). Lineage (NCBI taxonomy): Eukaryota > Metazoa > Chordata > Chondrichthyes > Orectolobiformes > Stegostomatidae > Stegostoma > Stegostoma tigrinum. Next base: position 13,551,236 of record NC_081364.1, read on the forward strand.
AGGGCTAGAATAATGCTCTTGCTTTCAAGAGATGTGCTCCTCCACTCAATGATTGCCTTGTACATGTCAGTCTGGATTCCTTTATGATCCTTCTGACGATTTGTGCAGTTGCGTCAGCTTTTTCATTGGCCTGGGGCTAGTATGTGTAGGATGTTGAGTTTCCACTCCTTTATGAAGTTCCTGAATTCTTCATTTGCAAATTGTGGGCCGCCATTGCTCATCACAAATCCAAAATTCTGTAACGATTAAAGTGTGCTTTCAGACATTCAATAATCTCACTGGCTGTTGTTGGTTGCTGGTCTAACTCCCAGGCATCAGAGTATTAAATGATAGTGACAGGATAATCAATTTATGCAGGAATGAAAAGGTCTAAGCTTCATCTTTCCACAGACTGCACGAAATGAAAGGATGGCCTGAAAGAATCAGAGATAACAAGGTGCAGAGCTGAATGAACACAGCAGGCCAAGCAACATCAGAGGAGCATCTGGGCCCTTCTTCAGAAAAAGGCGTAATTGATGTTGTGCACGCAGAGATGAACCAATAGATTGAGGTAATAAAATGTGAGGCTGGATGAACACAGCAGGCCAAGCAGCATCTCAGGAGCACAAAAGCTGACGTTTCGGGCCTAGACCCTTCATCAGAGAGGGGGATGGGGGGAGGGAACTGGAATAAATAGGGAGAGAGGGGGAGGCGGACCGAAGATGGAGAGTAAAGAAGATACGTGGAGAGAGTATAGGTGGGGAGGTAGGGAGGGGATAGGTCAGTCCAGGGAAAATGGACAGGTCAAGGAGGTGGGATGAGGTTGGTAGGTAGATGGGGGTGTGGCTTGAGGTGGGAGGAAGGGATGGGTGAGAGGAAGAACATTGATACCATTAGGCTGCAGGGTTCCCAGGCGGAATATGAGTTGCTGTTCCTGCAACCTTCGGGTGGCATCATTGTGGCACTGCAGGAGGCCCATGATGGACATGTCATCTAAAGAATGGGAGGGAGAGTGGAAATGGTTTGCGACTGGGAGGTGCAGTTGTTTGTTGCGAACTGAGCGGAGGCATTCAGCAAAGCGGCCCCCAAGCCTCCGCTTGGTTTCCCCAATGTAGAGGAAGCCACACCGGGTACAGTGGATGCAGTATACCACAATGGCAGATGTGCAGGTGAACCTCTGCTTAATGTGGAATGTCATCTTGGAGCCTGGGATAGGGGTGAGGGAGGAGGTGTGGGGGCAAGTGTAGCATTTCCTGCGGTTGCAGGGGAAGGTGCCGGGTGTGGTGGGGTTGGAGGGCAGTGTGGAGCGAACAAGGGAGTCACGGAGAGAGTGGTCTCTCCGGAAAGCAGACAGGGGTGGGGATGGAAAAATGTCTTCCTCCCTCACCCCTATCCCAGGCCCCAAGATGACATTCCACATTAAGCAGAGGTTCACCTGCACATCTGCCAATGTGGTATACTGTATCCACTGTACCCGGTGTGGACTTCACCAGTTTCAAAATCTCCCCTTCCCCTACTGCATCCCTAAACCAGCCCAGTTCGTCCCCTCCCCCCACTACACCACACAACCAGCCCAGCTCTTCCCCTCCACCCACTGCATCCCAAAACCAGTCCAACCTGTCTCTGCCTCCCTAACCTGTTCTTCCTCTCACCCATCCCTTCCTCCCACCCCAAGCCGCACCCCCATCTACCTACTAACCTCATCCCACCTCCTTGACCTGTCCGTCTTCCCTGGACTGACCTATCCCCTCCCTACCTCCCCACCTATATTCTCTCCACCTATCTTCTTTTCTCTCCATCTTCGGTCCGCCTCCCCCTCTCTCCCTATCTATTCCAGAACCCTCACCCCATCCCCTCTCTGACGAAGGGTCTAGGCCCGAAACGTCAGCTTTTGTGCTCCTGAGATGCTGCTTGGCCTGCTGTGTTCATCCAGCCTCACATTTTATTATCTTGGAATTCTCCAGCATCTGCAGTTCCTATTATCTCCAATAGATTGAGGTGGTGTCTTTCCCTTAGAAAGCAGCTATTATCCCTAAAGAGATGCTGAAGTGCAGCCATACAAGCTGCCCAGGATGTGATTCTAGTCTGTGGAGTGCTTTATAGGCCAAAAATTTTGGAAGGGTATGGGCCAGGAGCAGGCAGGCAGGACTAGTTCAGTTTGCGATAATATTCAGCATGGACTGGTTGAACAATGGGTCTATTTCTGTGCTGTATGACTCTATGGCTCTGTGACACTAATATGCTTCAGCATGTCATTAACCTGATAGTGAGCACTAATCTAACCAGGCTAAGGATCTGCTTACATCACATGACATTCCACACCTTACGTGATGCCACATGTGATGTCCCTTAATGGATAGGAAGGTAAACTTGCCACAGTCCTACTCTCTCAATACAAAGAGCTGGCTGGTGGTGGGCTAACCTGAGAGTCGCCACAGATGAAGTGAGGGGAGGAGATTGAGAAGGAGAGTCCTTCACAGTAATCTCAGTGGCTGGGAATTGATGTGGAAATTGTTGGCATCTATCTGCATCACAAACCAGCCATTCAACCAAAGGAGCTAACCAACGGCCCTCCACCCCTTTGAATGGACAAACTGCACAGAAAGGTATTAGCAGCTGAATACTGGCCAAATACTGCAGATGCTGGAAATCTGAAACAAACACAGAACTTGACAGAGCTGACAGCCTCTGACAAGCGAGAAATAGTGTTAATGTTTCGAGTCTGTTAAGACTCTTCTTCGGAACTGAATGATGTTGGGAAAAGGCAGTCACTCATTGCAAAAGATACATGGTAGACAAAGAAATAAAAATGTAAAATGTGCGTAAATCAAGGTATCAATATTGAATTCAATAATTTCAGGAAGTGAGTGCAAGCTGTCTTTTCTCCATTTTTGTTACATTCTCTCCATCGCGCCCCCACAGCCTGGCCAAGTTTGTACCCTGACATCACTGCCTCCCGTAGACCTATGTTACATCTCTTTTTTTTCAACATCTTTGTCTTTGGTAGAGGGTCTCCGTCTCTGTCAAAAATATTAGGACCTTCAGTTCTGAAGAGTCATATCGAAACGTTCACTCTGTTTCTCTCTCCACAGATCTTCCAGACCCGCTGAATTTCTCCAGCATTCCCTGTATTTGCTACACTTACAGCAGAATTGTATTAAGTACTGTTGCATTTCTCCAGCTGTATTCAGTGGTGAGAGCACTACCATGGAGCTCTGTAATATAGAACTGTATATCACAAAACAGACCCTTTGGCACACAATGTTGTACTGCACATGACGCCAAATTAATCAAATCCCTTCTCACCCTGCCCTGGTCCATTTCCCTATATTCCTTGCTTATTCATGTGCCTATCTAAAAGCCCCTTAAATGCCCCTATTGTATCTGCCTCCATTACCACCCCTGGCTGTGTGTTCTAGACTCTTACCACTCACTGTGTAAAAAAACTTGACCTTCATGTCTCCTTTGAGCTTTGCCCCTCTCACCTTCAATGCATGCTCCCCCCCGCCTTGTATTAGACATTTCAGTTCTGGGAAAATGATTCTGATCATCAACCCAATCTATGCCTCTCTCAATTTTATAAGCTTCTATCAGGTGTCCCCACCAGCCTCCGTGATTCCAAAGAAAACAAGCCCAATTTGTCCAGACTCTCCCTATAGCTCACGCTCTCTAATCCAGTCTACATCCCGGCAAACCTCTTCTGCACCCTCTCCAAATCCTCCTTTTAACCTTTTGGAAAATGTTACTTGGCATCAATAACACAACTGGGTGACAGACAGTGTCTTCTGTCAATATTTCAGGCCAGCAGGTAGCTGCAGGTAAAGACAGGTTTACAAGCATTAATGATAGATTGGGACTGTCGCTGGTGCGCACTGGTGTTTCCTGCTGTGGGAGAAAACAGCCATCCACGGGTAGCCCTTCGAAAGGAAGAACGAAAACCTCCAATAGCACGCAGACAAATCAAAAGGGATCCAAAAGAATTGGGGAACAGTAGGCCACAGCATGTTCTTTGAATCCTCCACATTCAGGCAGCTATATTTCTGAAACTGAGCCCAGTGCCAATTGCTTTGAAGGCCTGTGAAATGGGGGCCTCAAACAAGCAACCAAAACATTGGTCTCTAATGACGTGACGTGTTGTATTTCTGACTCATGTTGGAATTCTCCAGTTATGTTGCAAGAGACCACATCTTTTTTATGTTTTGGACGATGGATTGAAAATAAGAAAGTGGATTGACTTTGAATAAGGAGAGAACAGAGAAGGAGCCAGTTGCAGCTTTGAGAAAACAAGTGAAGCTAACTGGTGGCATATGAAATAATGTTTTTCTTTGAGTCCAGTCAACTCAGCATTATTTGTTATGGGACCAGGAGGAATCAACATAGTAACAAACCTCTGATTGGTCAGGCTGCAGTTTACCATTGATCCTGTGTGGGGAAAGAGGAAGTAAATGGATTTCTAGAAGCTGGCTCTATCAATCTCTGGCTTCATCAGTAAAGTTGCTCTTTTCAATTTTCTGTTGAAAGTCCAGTGAAAGAAAACGCTTGGAAACGCTGAAATAAATCATTCTAAAGTCGAAAGACAACAAGGAAATGCCTGTGTCTAGTCAAGCAAGTTCCATAGTCAAATTAACCCATCCTGCTATGTGATTTTGGACTGACGACACAAAACTGTGTCCATCTGACTATTATTTTCCAGCAAATAAGTACTGGAGTTTCAGAGTCCAGAGGTGTGTGGACCCCGTACCAGAGACTGATCAACTTGAATAAGAACAAGTCATGGGGACAGTCAATGATGGAGCAGCCCTTAAGAGGGGGTTTTAAGGCCACATTAAAAAAAGTGAAGAATTATAATCCCTGATGAATTTAATTGATGACCCATTGTGTCATTAACAGCTGTTTACCAAAAATGGATTTGAAATAATCTGTGATTTGATAAGCACTATGCAATTTTCCTCTGCAGCTTGTTAATTCCATATGTTAGAAATAAATTATACCTATATTGTAGACTGTATTACTATTCTACCTCATAATATTTCTTCAAACGCAAAGATTCTTGAGGCTTTATTCTCCTGGTTAGTGCCCTGGATTTCACCTTTGATCTGTTTTAAAACATAAAATGTTTGCTGGTCATTCACCAGATCGTAACATAATATGGGTGATCTTGATGGGATCGTAACACTCATTGTAACACTGTGATTCCTGCCCGTGGGGTTCTAGGCAGTTCTTGAAAGAGCTATGGGCACTGCGTGGCTGAATTTCTAGCCACTGAATATCTGTGACTAAAAACAAAGTTGCTGGCAAAGCTCAGCAGTTCTGGCGGCATCTGTGCAGGAGAAAACAGAGTTAATGTTTCAGATCCGGTGACCCTTCCTCAGAACATCTGTGAGTGTTCAGTGGAAAATTTCTTTGTCTTTCCATCACTTGCTCAGTGGGTTAATAAACAAACACCGGAGACCAGGGAATGTAACTTCTGAATGATTAAACCCTTCCTTTAATTTGGGTTATTTGTGTGACCAATGTTGTTCAAAACTGTTTTCTCACCTTAACAGCTAAGGTGTAGAGAATGTGAAGATGGCTTGTGCAACTTGAAATCTGTTCCAAATTACAGTTTATACACCTTCTGTTATAACTATGCTGTGCTATGTATGTATAACATTCCTATGTGAATTTTAAATTATGCATTCTCTCACAGAGCTTAAAAATCGACTTCGTATAAAATGTACAATAGAAAAGGACCGCATGCTTGCATATAAATGCAGACATCAGGCCACAAAGCCACAAAACTAAATAATTTTCAAAAAGCTACGTAAATGACTAGAGTAATTTATTGAGTTACATCCAGCGCTGAAACAGATTCTTTGGTCCAACTCATTCATGCCAACCAGATATCCTGAATTAATCTAGTTCAATTTACTAGTATTTGGCTCATATCCCTCTGAGCCTTTCCTACTCATGTACCCATCCAGATGCCTTTTAAATATTGTAATTGTACCAGCTTCCACCCCTTCCTCATGTTCATTTCTGAAGAAGGGTCTAGGCCCAAAATGTCAGCTTTCCTGCTCTTCTAATGTTGCTTGGCCCACTGTGTTCATCCAGCTCTACACCTTGTTATCCCACTTCTACTACAGCGATCTTTGACCTGCACATTTTTTTTTCTCCCAGTCTTATTTGCCCTTTGTCAATTAGCATGTGGACCAGATAATAATCCAGAGATTATTAACTTTGAGGTTCTTCTGCCTAATTTGGTGTACAGCTCCGAGTGGTAGAATGTTCACCTAATTGTGAGTTAATGTTTCTAAAGTGAAACTTATACGCTAAACAACAAAGTGTGAAGCTGGATGAACACAGCAGGCCAAGCAGCACCTCAGGAGCACCAAGGCTGATGTTTTGGGCCTAGACCCTTCATTAGAGAGTTGCTCTCTGATGAAGGGTCTAGGCCCGAAACGTCAGCTTTTGTGCTCCTGAGATGCTGCTGGGCCTGCTGTGTTCATCCAGCTTCACACTTTGTTATCTTGGATTCTCCAGCATCTGCAGTTCCCATTATCTCTAATACCCTAAACACAAAGGTTTGAATAGTCACCACACCGCCCCCATCTCGAGCCACAGCCATCTTGCTTTCAAAGTAACAAGATGGGAGGGTTACTGAGAGGTGAACATTCAGCAGGTATTGGTTACACTTAATAAAAACCAAAAGAACTGTGGATGCCATAAATCAGGAGCAAAAACAGAAGTTTCTGGAAAAGCCCAGCTGGTCTGACAGCATCTGTGAGGAAAAAAATCAAGACGCAACATTTTGCGTCTATGTCCCTTCGTCAGAAATTTACTTGGGGAAGGAAATAAATAGGCAGTTGAAGAGGAAAGTATTGCAGAGTTTTGAAAGATGAGTTGTTTGAGATGATCATTTCAGTGATGGGTGGAATAGCTAATTAATTTACCTCCCTCAAGCGGGGAAATGAACTGCAACCTAAGGGCCAGAAGACACAGACTGGATTTAAGAGCCATAGACATTTTTAATACAATTAATCGTGACTCAATGATTTGACATGTGGTTTTAACACTGTAGATATTTCTGCAATGAATACAGCAGTTCAACATGATGAGGATAAATCAGTAGCATTTTAGTCCTGTATATGAGATTGTTCTCTGATAGATGCAATTGCTGTGTATGACCTTTGTCCTATTATTATGCCATATATCTTCATTATGTTTGGTTCTTGTAGAGAATAAGACTGTCTACATGGTCTCAGTAAAATCTTGATTGGAAAATATAAAAAATTATCAGAGTAAATATCTGATAACTCAACAAATTGCCAATCAAAGCTCAAATCTCAAACTGTTTTACAATTTAACAAATGCAAGATTTAATATCGAAGACCAAATAATTTGGCAGATTATTAGAACAGAAAGGCACCATGAAAATCAAGCACAAATTTCATAGACATATAATGTCCAACTCCAGTTAATGAAGATCAATCCTAGTTCAATTCCTAGCTTCGATTCGGTCATGTTCCTTTCAGGAGGAGACAGTAGCAGGAGCTGGGGGGAGGAGCCTATCCCGGGGAAGAATTAAAATCTGTATAAAACTTTAGTTCGGCCACATTTGGAGTATTGTATGCAATTTTGGTTGCTGCTTTACCAGAAGGAAATGGATGCTTTGGAGAGGGTGCAGAGAGGGTTTACCAGGATGTTGCCTGGCTTGGTGGATTTTAGTTATGGGGAGAGATTGGGTAAACTTGGATAACAAGGTGTGGAGCTGGATGAACACAGCAGGCCAGGCAGCATCAAAGGAGCAGGAAAGCTCGGGCCTAGATCCTTCTTCAGGAATGGGGGAGGAGAAGGGGGCTCTGAATTAAATAGAGAGAGGGGGAGGCAATGATAGAAGATGGATAGAGGCGCAGATAGGTGGATAGAAGATTGACAGGTCAAGCAGGCGGGGATGAATGCAGTAAAGGTGAGTGTATGTGGGGAGTTGGGATGGGGGTTGGTCAGTGAGGAGGAGGAGGAGCAGATAGGTGGGAGAGAAGACGGACAGGTCAAGGAGGCAGGGATGAGAGGGCATTCTGGTCTTGGGGTGAGGTCAGGGTTGGGGAGAGTTTGAAGCTGGTAAAGTCCACAATGAAACCATTGGGTTGCAGGGTTCCAAAGTGGAATATGAGGTGCTGTTCCTCCAGTTTTTGGGTGGCATCATTGTGGCACTGGAGGAAGCCCAGAATGGACATGTCATCCAAGGAGTGGGAGGGGGAGTTGAAGTGGTTCGCAACTGGGAGGTATTGTTTGTCACAAACTGAGCATAGGTGTTCCACAAAGTGGTCTCCAAGCCTTTGCTTAGCTTCCCCAATGTAGAAGAGATCGCATCGGGAACAGCAGATACAATATACCACAAACTTACTCCGCCCACGGCCGACGGCCTTATCGCTCCGCCACCCCGCCCACGGCCGATGACCTCATCGCTCCGCCACCCCGCTGACTGAGGACGAACGGTCAGTCCTAAGCAAGGGGCTCACCTTTGTCCCCCAACAACCACACATCAACGAATACCAGTCACGGTTGGACATACAGCAGTTTTTCCGCCGCCTTCGCCTCCACGCCTACTTCTTCAACCGGGAACCTAACCCTCCCTCCACTGACCCCTTCTCCCGCTTCCAACACAAGTCCTCCTCCTGGACACCACCCCCAGGCCTCCTACCTTCCTGGACCTCTTCATCTCCAACTGCCGTCGAGACATTAACCGCCTCAACATCTCCACCCCTCTCACCCACTCCAACCTTTCCCCCGCAGAACGGGCAGCCCTCTGCTCCATCCGCTCCAACCCCAACCTCACCATCAAACCCGCAGACAAGGGTGGCGCAGTGGGAGTATGGCGCACTGACCCCTACATCGCCGAGGCCAAACGCCAACTCTCCGACACCACCTCCTACCGCCCCCTCGATCATGACCCCACACCCGAGCACCAAACCATCATTTCCAACACCACGCATGACCTCATCACCTCAGGGGGCCTCCCACCCACAGCCTCCAACCTCATTGTTCCCCAACACCGCACGGCCCATTTCTATCTCCTTCTCAAAATCCACAAACCTGCCTGCCCTGGTCGACCCATTGTCTCAGCCTGTTCCTGCCCCACCGAACTCATCTCCACCTATCTGGACTCCATTTTCTCCCCTTTGGTCCAGGAACTCCCTACCTACAGCCGTGACACCACCCAAGCCCTCCACCTCCTCCAGGACTTCCAATTCCCTGGCCCCCAACACTTCATTTTCACCATGGACGTCCAGTCCCTATACATCTGTATTCTGCATGCAGATGGCCTCAAGGTCATCCACTTCTTCCTGTCCCGCAGGCCCGACCAGTCCCCCTCCACTGACACCCTCATCCGCCTAACTGAACTCGTCCTCACCCTCAACAACTTCTCTTTCGATTCCTCCCACTTCCTACAGACAAAGCGGTTTGCCATGGGCATCCGCATGGGCCCCAGCTATGCCTGCCTCTTTGTAGGTTACGTGGAACAGTCCCTCTTCCGCACCTACACAGGCCCCAGACCCCAACTCTTCCTCCGTTACATTGATGACTGTATCGGCACTGCCTCTTGCTCCCCAGAGGAGCTCGAACAGTTCATCCACTTCACCAACAAGTTCCAACCCAACCTTCAGTTCACCTGAGCCATCTCCAGCACATCCCTCACCTTCCTGGACCTCTCAGTCTCCATCTCAGGCAACCAGCTTGTAACTGATGTCCATTTCAAGCCCACCGACTCCCACAACTACCTAGAATACACCTCCTCCCACCCACCCTCCTGCAAAAATTCCACCCCCTATTCCCAATTCCTGCGTCTCCGCCGCATCTGCTCCCACGATGAGGCATTCTACTCCCGCAAATCCCAGATGTCCAAGTTCTTCAAGGACCGTAACTTTCCCCCTACAGTGGTCAAGAACGCCCTTGACTGCGTCTCACACATTTCCCGCAACACATCCCTCACACCCAGCCCTCACCACAACCGCCCAAAGAGGATCCCCCTCGTTCTCACAAACCACCCCACCAACCTCCGGATTCAACGCATCATCCTCCGGCACTTCCGCCATCTACAATCCGACCCCACCACACAAGACATTTTTCCATCCCCTCCCCTGTCTGCTTTCCGGAGAGACCACTCTCTCCGTGACTCCCTTGTTCGCTCCACACTGCCCTCCAACCCCACCACACCCGGCAACTTCCCGTGCAAGCGCAGGAAATGCTACATTTGCCCCCACACCTCCTCCCTCACCCCTATCCCAGGCCCCAAGATGACTTTCCATATTAAGCAGAGGTTCACCTGCACATCTGACAATGTGGAATACTGCATCCATTGTACCCGGTGTGACTTCCTCTACATTGGGGAAACCAAGCGGAGGCTTGGGGACCGCTTTGCAGAACACCTCCGCTCGGTTCGCAATAAACAACTGCACCTCCCAGTCGCAAACCATTTCCACTCCCCCTCCAATTCTTTAGATGACATGTCCATCATGGGCCTCCTACAGTGCCACAATGATGCCACCCGAAGGTTGCAGGAGCAGCAACTCATATTCCGCTTGGGAACCCTGCAGCCCAATGGTATCAATGTGGACTTCACCAGTTTCAAAATCTCCCCTTCCCCCACCGCATCCCAAAACCAGTCCAGTTCGTCCCCTCCCCCCACTGCACCACACAACCAGCCCAGCTCTTCCCCTCCACCCACTGCATCCCAAAACCAGTCCAACCTGTCTCTGCCTCCCTAACCTGCTCTTCCTCTCACCCATCCCTTCCTCCCACCCCAAGCCTGCACCTCCATCTCCTACCTACTAACCTCATCCCATCTCCTTGACCTGTCCGTCTTCCCTGGACTGACCTATCCCCTCCCTACCTCCCCACCTATACTCTCCTCTCCACCTATCTTCTTTTCTCTCCATCTTCGGTCTGCCTCCCCCTCTCTCCCTATTTATTCCAGACCCCTCATCCCATCCCCCTCTCTGATGAAAGGTCTAGGCCCGAAACGTCAGCTTTTGTGCTCCTGAGATGTTGCTGGGCCTGCTGTGTTCATCCAGCCTCACATTTTGTTATACCACAAACTTGGATTGCTTTCACTGGAAAGACAGAGGCTGAGGGGCGCCCTGATAAAAGGCTACAAAATTATCAGAGGCATACATAGGGTGGATAGTCAGAGGCTGTTTCCGAGGGACAGGTTCAAGGCGAGGGAGGAAAATTTAGGGGAGAAGTGTGGGAAAATGCTTCGCATGGATGGTGCTGGGTGCCGGAAACACACTGCCAGTGGAAGTGATAGAAGCAGGCACATTAGCAACATTTAAGGCATTTCTTGTAGACACATGAACAGGAGGCGAACAGAGGGATAGAAAGCTGGCTAGAGCAAGGCCCCAAACCCCACCTCTTTCTCCGTTAGCCTGTTGCTCCTCAGAGGAGCTCGAACAGTTCATCCACTTCACCAATACCTTCCACCCCAACCTCAAGTTCACCTGGGCCATCTCCAACACATCCCTCACCTTCCTGGACCTCTCAGTCTCCATCCCAGGTAACCAGCTAGAAACTGATGTCCATTTCAAGCCCACCGACTCCCACAGCTACCTAGAATACACCTCCTCCCACCCACCCTCCTGCAAAAATTCCATCCCCTATTCCCATTCCTCCGCCTCCGCCGCATCTGCTCCCAGGATGATGCATTCCACTACCACACATCCCAGATGTCCACGTTTTTCCAGGACCGCAACTTTCCCCCCGCAGTGGTCGAGAACGCCCTTGACTGCGGTCTCCCACATTTCCCGCAACATATCCGTCACACCCCGCCCCTGCCACAACCCCCCCCAGAGGATCCCCCTCGTCCTCACACACCACCCCACCAAACTCCGGATAAAACATATCATCCTCCAACACTTCCGCCATCTACAATCCGACCCCACCACCCAAGCCATTTTTCCATCCCCACCCTGGTCTGCCTTCCAGAGAGACCACTCTCTCCGTGACTCCCTTGTCCGCTCCACACTCCCCTCCAACTCCACCACACCCGGCACCTTCCCCTGCAACCGCAGGAAGTGCTACACTTGCCCCCACACCTCCTCCCTCACCCCCATCCCAGGCCCCAGGACGAACTTCCATATCAAACAGATGTTCACCTGCACATCTGCCAATGTGGTATATTGTGGAGGCTTGGGGACCGTTTTGCAGAACACCTCCGCTCGGTTCTCAATAAACAACTGCACCTCCCAGTCGCGAGCCATTTCCACTCCCCCTCCCATTCCTCAGACGACATGTCCATCATGGGCTTCCTGCACTGCCACAATGATGCCACCCAAAGGTTGCAGGAACTGCAACTCATATTCCACTTGGGAACCCTGCAGCCCAATGGTATCAACGTGGACTTCACAAGCTTCAAAATCTCCCTTCCCCTACTGCATCCCAAAACCAGCCCAGTTCTTCCCCTCCCCCCACTGTATCCCAAAACCAGCCCAGCCTGTCTCCACTTCCCTAACCTGTTTTTCCTCTCACCCATCCCTTCCTCCCACCCCAAGTCGCACCTCCATTTCCTACCTGCTAACCTCATCCCACCTCCTTGACCTGTCCGTCTTCCCTGGCTGACCTATCCCCTCCCTACCTCCCCATCTATACTCTCCTCTCCACCTATCTTCTTTTCTCTCCATCTTCAGTCCACCTCCTCCTCTCTCCCTATTTATTCCAGAACCCTCTCCCATTCCCCTCTCTGACGAAGGGTCTAGGCCCGAAACGTCAGCTTTTGTGCTCCTGAGATGTTGCTTGGCCTGCTGTGTTCATCCAGCTTCACACTTTGTTATCTTAAGAGCAATAAGTAGCAAGTTTAAATGAGGATTAGGAATTGGCACAAGCTTTGTGGGCTGAAGGGCCTGTTCCTGTGCTGTATTGTTTTGTAATAACCAAAGAGAACCTCAAAGCTGATGGGAAAAAACTTGTAAATTGAAGTTTGTTCTCAGCTTTTCTGAAAGATTGATTTCACATCAAAATGAAACTGGATGGACACAGCTATCAGTTCAAATGACCCCTCCCCCACTCCACTGTACAATTGATGACTAAGTGGGCTGTATCTAAGCATGAATGAAATGTCAACTTATTAATCAGTGGATACGATGAACTACCATGAAAGAAATGTTTCCTATTTAATATGAGACTCTCAATCAAGCCTTCTTCTGACCCCTTCTCTGAACTTATTTTGATTTCCAGATATTTCTGTCCTTCGTGTTAAATTAAGTCCCAAGCTCCGTAAGGCATACCGTCAGCTCACTACATTTAATAGCATTCTACTTGGCAACTGTGCACAATTTAATGAAGGCCAGTCAGGCAGTGACCCTATGTTGGTTTCTGATACATGTTGGTAATTATGGAAAAGGAATTGTGAGTCATTCAGTTCCAAGCTCTATGACTATAACTGTCTAAAGAAAGCAGAATCTAAAGTTTTATTTATTTCTACAGGGAAATTTTTTTTCCCAACTTTATTTTTATTTGCAGTCAACTTCAAGGCAGAGATCAGAAACAAAAACAGAAATTCTGAGGAAGGGTCACTCAACCCGAAACATTAGCTCTGATTTCTCTCCACAGATGCTGCCAGACCTGCTGAGCTTTTCCACCAACTTCGGGTTTTGTTTCTGATTTAGAGCATCTGCAGCTCTTTCAGATTTTATTTAAGACATTTACGTTAATCTCATGGTGTGGGAGGGAGGAACAATCATAGAATTATACAACTGCACTATACAGAAAAAGGCCACTTAGTTCTTCAAGTCTATACTGATTCTTTTGAATAGCAATCCTAATTGTTGTATTTCCCCCTCCCTCCCCTCTTTCGCTGCAATGTGTTCAGTTTCAAGTATTTATCAAAATGAGTTTCAAAGGCTAAAATTGAACTCATGCCCATCATCTTATCAGGCAGTACCTTCCTGTTAAAATTAGATCCTTAACTAGCTATATTTCCTGTACAGTTTAGAACTGCCATGAAATTATCTGACACAGCATTGATTTCCTTTTTTCCCTCTGTCTAACTCTCTCTACGAAAAGGCATAAACAGCTAGGGACCAAGACAAGACCAAGATAAAGTACATTCGCAGCAGCACTCCCAAGACTGGAGTCACTATATTCCTGAGTTGCCTTTGGGGTCATTTGTTGCTGTCTGAGTAGCTAAACATGGTAGGACAGGCAGAGAAACCAGTGAGTAAAGTTTACAGTTTTCAAAGTTTCCCTAATAGGGGCGTAGTGTACAAAAGCAGGGAAATTATGATGACCCCTCTTTCAGCAACATACAGGGAAGGTATAATACTATGGGGGCATTCAGTGCTTCACCAAGACCAGAAAACTAATTAGAAATATTTAGAAACAGAGTTATTACGAAAGTAAGCATAGATTTTAAAGGTTATGGCGTGATCAATACAGGAATAATGTGCCTCTAAACAAACAGATGCAGAAAATTGTGTTTTCTGGGTCCTGTTACTTCTGGTGATGAAATATAATTTCCTTCCTTCCTCAATATTGATTCAAACATTTCCTGCAGCTGAATTATGTCAAACAAAAATTAGCAGAGCTACAAAATCTTGTTCTAATTGTGTTTATATATGACCTTATTACATCTTGACATATTCAAAGTGCTTCAAAGCCAATTAATCATTTAGAGGTGTAGCCATGGCTACTGTATAAAGAGGAAACAGCCATTTCATGCAGGTAACCTCAGTGCAACAGAGATGTTGTACAATAATTGAACAGGTGGTTGAGCAAAAATAGTCCTAATCACTGGCCAATTATTTGAAACACCTTTAATTGCATTTTACGTGTTAATACCAACATTCTGTCATGCTTTGTCTCTGCATTTTGATCATTTTGTTTCCCCTGTTCATGTATTGTTCTTCCTACCTTACCTACAACACGAATTTATGTAACATCTTTAACATAATAAAATAGCCCAAGGCGATTCATGGGAGCCTTATAAAACAAAAGATGACACTGAACCACATAAGGAGATATTATGGCAAATGTCCAAAAGTTTGGTCGAAGTAGTAAATTTTGAGGAGCATCTTAAACAAGCAACACACGGTTTAAACAAAAAGGTGAATGGTTCAGAGAGGAAATTCCAGAGTTTAGCACCTAGGCAATGTGCAGCCAGCAGTTGTGGGCTAATTAAAAATCAGGACGCTCCAGAGATTGGAGCCGAGAAGGTAAAATGATAAGGTGGTATTGATTTAAAATTAGGGGCCATCTCTTTAGGACAGAGACAAGGAGTTTTTTTTCTTCCCAAGGTTTGTTCAACTTTGAAGCTCAGTGTCTCAGAAGGTGGTTAAGGCAGGATCATAGATTGCTATTATAGATTTTAGATATTTATTAGGCCAGGGTTTCAAAGGTTAATGGGGGGGAACTGGGAATGTGCAATCAAAAACACAAACAGATCAGCCATGTTCTAAGTCAATGGCAGGGCAAGCTCAAGGGGCTGAATGGGCTAATTCATCCGGTTGTTCACATGCATGGATGTCACAGGGTTCCTGGGCTGGAGGAGGACACAGCGAGGGGATGAAAGGATGAAATAATTTGCAAACAATCAATTTTGAAATTTGACAAACAAATAAAAACTCCTAGTTTAATGAGACTTTTCTTTATTGAACCTAAGACCCTCATCATAGAATCTCTACGGTGTGGAAGTAGGTCATTTGGCCCATCAGTCCACTCAACCCACTGAAGAACAGCCCAATGCCTTTCCCATAACCCTGCATTTCCCGCAGTTCATCTGCCTAGCCTGCACATCTTTGGACTGTGGGAGGAAACTGGAACTGCCCCGAGGAAGCCCATACAGAACACATAAATTCCACACAGACAGTCACCCAATCTTTGAATTGAACTTGGGTCCCTGGCCCTGTGGGGTAGCTGTGCTAACAACTGTGCCACCATGTCATACTTGACTCAATGACCTGGGAGGTGTACAAATGTCCAATTATTTTCCCAAATGGATGATCACTTGAAAAAAATCTGAGAAGGAGCAGGAATACGGTTCCTTGAGCCACCTTCAGCACTCATTCATAGAGATTGTGGCTGATCTTCTTCGTCAACGTTCCTATTCTGGATGCACCCCTTGGCTCCCCCAGTGTCCTAAATGTTAACGAGTTCTCAATGATTGAGCAACCACCAATCTCTTGTGTTTTCACACAACATTGCTGAGCAAATGGATGTTTTTGAACAGGATGAAAAGAATTGAAGATTTGCCAGTCAGTCATACAAAAACATGGCATTTCTGATTCCCAAGCTTCTCCCTAAGAGTTGCGCTATCGCACCAGCCTGGGTTACGTCTCAAGAAGCAGAGCGCAACTTGGTCCTGCAAACCGTGACTCAGAGATCTGAGCGCTACCAACTGAGCCAAGACAATCCGATTAATTGGAAATGCAGAAGTAAATTAACATCTCGCTAAAGTTACTTCCATGCCTAATTTTCAGCCAGACGGGAGATCTCCCTTCGGTAAAGACTGCTGGGCAGGATGAGCTGACAAATATTTTACAACTTGAATCGCTAATTCACGACTTACAGATCAGTTCTCTGCAGAGATCTCCACGGGTAAGCAGGAAAACACAGCAGGTTGGCAATTCTGCGGATGACAGGCACAAATTGTGTGCAATGCCTCACTTCCATTCTAACAAAAAGGCCTGTAACTATTCATTTTGCATTTTTAACATCTAATAGCCAAAGTTGGCAGAAAACATTACAAAAAGAAATAACAATTATTTACCAGCTCAAACGGAAGTGGGATTATTCATCGCGCCTGTTCCTTACTAGTAAGAACAGTACACAAACAAGAGACTTGTATAGCTATTCCATTCACACTTGTATATTGAGGGCAACAAAATGGGCTGCTTAGCACCCACTGTGCAGGGACACAAGTGCCCTTGGAGCTTCAAAATGTGTTACAGTTCATGCACTCACGTGTGGCACTAATTGCAAAGAGTTGGAATAAGAATTAAAGTTGTCACACTCAGTCAATTGTATCTGGAGTCATGTAGAGTGGGCAGATTATCATGTCAATCAGTTTGCAAGGCCAATTTGATGCCAGCGGTGCCAGTCAGCATGCTCGCTTAACCACACACAGCTGAACATGTGTTCAATAGCAGGGAGATATACCAGCCACCCTATTTAACTTGTTCAGCCATCATTTACATGCATTTCTGCCAGCTATTACTTGGATTCTACATTTTTTTCATAATTCTCAACTGTTGCATTGCCAAATTTATTAAGAGACTTCAATTTCCTGAAGGTGGGATTTGAACCTGTGTCATCAGAGCATTAACCTGGTTGTTATATAGTCAGAGAGCTGTGTAATCATGGATACAGACCCTTTGGTCCAACTCCTCCATGTCGACCAGATATCCTAAATTAATCTAGTCCCACTTGCCAGCGTTTGGCCCAAATCCTTTACACTGTTCCTATTCATATACCCACCGAGATGCCTCTTAAATGTTATAATTGTGCCACTTCCTCTGGCAGCTCATTCATACATGCGCCACTCTCTGCATGAAAAAGTTGCCTCCCAGCTCCCTTTTGAATCTTTCCTCCCTCACCTAAACCTATGCTGTCTAGTTTTGGACTCCCCTATCCCTGGAAATAGACCCCGGCTATTCACCCAATCCATGACCCTCAGGACTTTTTAAACCACTACTATGAGATCAGCCCTCAGCCTCCAACGCTCCAGGGTGAATAGCCCCAGCCTATTCAACCTCTTCCTACAACTCTAACCCTCCAACAGTGGCAACATCCTCATAAATATTTCCTGCACCTTTTCAAGTGTAACAACATTTTTCCTGACAGCAGGTAGACCAGAATTGAACGCAGTATTCCAAAATTGGCCTAACAGTGTCCTATGCAGCCACAACATGACTTCCCAACTCCTACACGGTTGCTTGGATTTCTAGTTCAGCAAAATTACTATGACACCACAGTCTCCTGCTTACTGCGCAAGTTGCAAATACTCAACATTATAAATGCTGCAGTGGAAGCCAGCTCAGACTGCTGCACAGAGGAGCAGGAAGGCTGATGTTTCGGGCCTAGACCCTTCTTCAGAAACGTCAGCCTTCCTGCTCCTCTGATGCTGCTTGGCCTGCTGTGTTCATCCAGCTCCACACCTTGTTATCTCATATTCTCCAGCATCTGCAGTTCCTACTATCTCTGACACTGCTGCACCTTGGCTTTGGATTTCAGTGTACAAAGAAGCGATGCAGCAGTCCGGCAATTTATCTTTCTATTGATCACTAGGACTCTGAGATGTCACCCCAGGGACCTGACGGTGACTCACGGAGAATGGACTTGCTCTTTCTAGAGGACAGGGTAGTCAGATTTGCAGAATCGATTATGAATCCATACTTTAGCCTGGGCTCTACATTATCAGTCAGTGACATTGCCACTACATTGTCACTTTAAAGGCAGCCTTAGGCAGTGTTTTGACTAACAAGGAAATCAAAGCGGGCAGGGGTGTGAATTTGATGCCACAATCGAGCCATGAAAACTCAACAGTCTCTCCTATCTAGAAGGGAAACTAAAGAGTGTGAACTGAAATGGAAGTGAAGAGTAAATGAAGCATTAACTGAGAAACAGTGGGAAATAGGAAGAAAATAGTATGAACAAATTACATAAGATGATGGGTGGCAGTATCACCTCAAGGTCAATAAACTGTTTCAGGAAAACTCGCATCTTGTGATGGAACTACCATGCTCCCAGCTGCTAGCCCTCTGAGTGGATCCAAGGCATTGGGAGCCCATTGTCCTTCATAGGGCGACAATGCATGGATGCTGCTATTTTGATGAAAACCATGCTTTGGCATGCACTCCCAGCAAGCACCACTCATAATTCCCATTCGATCCGACATTGGCTTCCTGGGAAACTCCAGCCCAACATCTCAAATTGACCAGCTTTCCTGAAAATGTGGTTTGTGCCAACTTTATAAAACAAAATAGTTAACAGGAGCAAACAAAATGCTGCATGTGGATGTTAAACTTCATCATCATTCAGCTGCAAGCGTTTGAGTTTTAAATGGTTGTGTAGCTGCTGACTCCTCAGAGTTACCCAGTCTCCATGGTAATGGGTCTTGGAAATCTTCTCACCCAGTTAATGCACCGAGTAAAATCTAATGACAGTTTCTGTGCCTTGGTGATGCTGTTAAGTCGCCAGCTGCGCTTGAAGCAACCAATTCATGAAAAATTGCCATTTTTTTTTCCTTATAAATTTCACTGCCATGAGAATTGCACACCTCAAAATGAGAGTTGTTTCTGTGGAATTGCAAACACAATCCAATCAAATGGGATCTTCCTGTAGCCTGCTGACTTCTGAAGTCAGGTCAGAGTTAATGGGGTGCATTCGTTTTGAAGTAAAGTGCTTATTGATGTGGAGACTTAACTGCTTCCTCAAACAGCAATGAAATGAATGACCAGTTGGTCTGTTCTTAACATTTCTGAAGAAGGGTCGAGGCCTGAAACGTCAGCTTTCCCGCTCCCCTGCTGCTGTCTGACCTGCTGTGTTCTTCCAGCTCCACACTGTGTTAATCCCGCTCCCCTGATGCTGCCTGGCCTGCTGTGTTCATCCAGCTCTACACCTTGTTATCTCAGATTCTCCAGCATCGGCAGTTCCTACTATATCTGGTCTGTTTTTGAATGTGTTTTTCCATTCGTATGCTCTCCCAGCTGGAGTCCTATTTTCCACCCTCCATAACCATAAGACACAGGAACAGATCTCGATGCTACTGAGAAATAAAATAGACTATTCTCGGGGGAAGTGGGAGGCACACAAGACAATTTCTGGTTTGCAAAGGCAAATATTGAAAGGGGCCATATTGACATTTAGCAGGTGTCAGTGATAAACATGTTTAATTACACAGGGGTGGCACGGTGGCTCAGTGGTTAGCACTGCTGCCTCACAGCTCCAGTGACATGGGTTCAATTCTACCCTCGGGTGACTGTCTGTGTGGAGTTTGCACATTCTCCCTGTGTCTGCGTGAGTTTCCTTCAGGTGCTCTGGTTTCCATCCACAATCCAACGATGTGCAGGCTAGGTGGACTGGCCATGATAAATTGCCCAAAGTGTTCAGGGATGTATAGATTAGGTGGATTTGGGGAATGGGTGTGGGTGGGCTGCTCTGAGGGTCAGTGTGGACTTGTTGGGCTGAAGGGTCTGTCCCCACACTGTAGGGAATCTATGGAATACCTAAACAAGATTGCCAAAGTGAAAGCCCAGTTAATAACAGTCTCACAGCACAATCAAAGATGGAAGAACTAATTGAGGAACCCTCCACACGAACTGCTCTTCCTGCCTAACCCTGAGACTCTTGTTGAAAACATGATTGTTGTTGAGATGGATTTTCCAGCAACTTCCTATAGGTCCTGATCCAGAGATTTAATTTTTTATTGATGCTGGTGTATTCCTACTTTTGGATAAAATTTTCAAGAAGTCATTTTCTGCATCATATCAGCCTCAAACAGTGAGCGAATGTTAAACTAATTAGAACTAAAATCCTAGACGTAGGAAAGCTCTCCTCACCCACAAAATTGTTCTCAGAATGTTTTAGAATATTCTTTTCATATACCAGCTTCATCCCTGGATCAGAATACAAAGCTGAAGGACATGATCGAGAGGATTTCTATTTGATGTCTCCCTGATGAATTGGATCTGATCCTGGAATGTTCTTTCTTGAATTAGTTTTTTCTCCCCCCTTGATTAGTCCTGACTGCTATTTCATTCGGGTCCTCGTAAGTGTTACAGGCTAGGAATCAGCTATCATGAGAATCTGCCATCACTCTTCACCAACATGTTTGACGAGCAAGCTGAGACAGATTTCCTCTGAGGGAGCAGAGAGTACTGTTGGAGATTAAAGTCTCAGACAAAATAAATTTTCAGCAGGAGTGGGAATTGGTTCAAAACTGTAAATAGTGGAATTGCAGGTAGGCAGGCTGTGAAGAAAGTGTTTGGTATATTTGCCTTTATCGGACTGAGCATTGAGTATAGCTGTTCGGATATCATGCTGGGGCTATTACAAGACATTGGTTAGGCCCCTTTTGGAATACTGCATTCCATTTCTGGTCTCCCTGCCATAGGAAAGATGTTGTTAAACTTGAAATGGTTCAGAAAAAATTTAGAAGAATATTGCCAGGGTTGGAAGATTTGACTTATAGGGAAAGGCTGAATGGGCTGGGGCTATTTTCCCTGGGGCATCAGAGGCTAAGGGGCGACCTCAAAGAGGTTTATAAAATCATGAGGGTCATGGTTAGGGTGAACAGCCAAAGTCTTTTCCCCAGGGTAGGGGATTCCAAAACTAGAGGGCATAGGTTTCAGATGAGAGACAAAACATTCAAGAGGGATCTAAGGGCCAAACTTTTCACACAGAGGGTGTGTTGCATGTATGGTATGAACTTCCAGGCGAAGTGATCGAGGCTGGTGCAATTACAACATTGTTTTACATAGATTCCCGACCGTGTGGAAACAGGCCCTTCAGCCCACCAAGTCCACACCGCCCCTTGAAGCATCCCACCCAAACCCATGCCCGTTCCCCCATAACCCACAAACCCCTGAACACTACGGGCAATTTAGCATGGCCAATCCACCTAGCCTGCACATCTTTGGACTGTGGGAGGAAACCGGAGCACCCTGAGGAAACCCACGCAGACACGGGGAGAATGTGCAAACTCCACACAGACAGTCGCCGAGGCCGGAATCGAACCCGGGTACCTGGCGCTATGAGGCTGCAGTGCTAACCGCTGAGCCCCCATGCCACCCTGCCATTGAAAAGACATCTTGATGGGTACTTGCTGAGGAAGGGTTTAGAAGGACACAAGCTGGCAAATGGGGCTCGATTAACTTTGGAAATCTATGACTCTAGCCCATAAGGTTGCCTGTTTGTAGGAGGAGAAACCTGAAGAGAGATGCAGAGTAAAGGCTGAACTATCATTTTCCTCTAAGAATTCTATTACTAAGCACATGTGCAGAGTGTAATGTTGTAATGACGTTGGATCACATGGAACTTGGACCCAAGTGTGTAGATTTCCAAAGATTTCTTCACTTACCATCCCATTTATATCATCATACTGAGTGAAGCCTGTTAATGTTCATTGACCAGAGTGCCGACAACAGTTGGGACAAGCCTGTCTCCACTGCACTTTGAGTCAAACTTTTTGTTGTCATATATCATTAGGCTTGGTTTTGAGGGCTGTAAATTATTCAGGGTGTTGTGGTAGCACTTTATTTTTGAGCTTTTACTCATTTTCTAGACGAGTGCCTACATCACGGTTGGAATGGTGGCTCAGTGGTCAGCACTGCTGCCTCACAGCTCCAGGGACCTGCGTTCGATTCCACCCTCAGGTGACTGTCTATGTGGGTTTCCTCATTCTTCCAGTGTCTGTATGGGCTTCCTCCCACAGTCCGCCGATGCGCTGGCTGGATAGGTTGACCTTGCTAAATTGCCCATTGTGTTGAGGGTAGGAAATGTAGGGATGGGTGTGGGTGGGATGCTCTTCAGAGGGTCAGCGTAGACTTGATAGTCTGAATGGCTATCCTATGATTCCCTTAGCATTCACTTGGAGTTAGCAAACATTCCAAAAGAGGGCAGCTTGAAATGTTAGAAGCTCTAAAGCTGTAATGAATTGTGTGTAAGCATCGTCCAAGAGAGGTCTGGTATTGAGTACACCTGCTGGCCACTGATGTTCTGTTTAGGATTGGATAATGCTGCCCTCTAGAGGAGAATTAGTGGGCAACAACAAAAAAAGGCAACTCCAGGAGGCATGAAGTTTGAAAAACAAATGGAGTGAAAACGTTCTCAGTCAAGCCTAAAGGGTACTCTGACACAATTAGAGTTGGCAAATCTAATCTCAATTTATCATTACAATTAGGCTCAACTGTGATTTATGACTCCATTGAAGCCAACCTAAATCATACCCATTTCAGGTGTAGACCAGACACTCCGACATATTCTGATGCCCTGGATGTGAGTTTGCTCGCTGAGCTGGAAGGTTCGTTTTCAGACGTTTCGTCACCATTCTAGGTAACATCATCAGTGAGCCTCCGACGAAGCGCTGGTGTTATGTCCCACTTTCTATTTATCTGGTTAGTCTTCCTTGGGTTGGTGATGTCATTTCCTGCATTGGTGATGTCATTTCCTGTTCTTTTACTCAGGGGATGGTAGATTGGCTCCAAATCAATGCGTTTGTTGATGGAGTTCCAGTTGGAATGCCATGCTTCTAGGAATTCTCGTGCGTGTCTCTGTTTGGCTTGTCCTAGGATGGATGTGTTGTCCCAATCAAAGTGGTGTCCTTCCTCATCTGTATGTAAGGATACGAGTGATAGTGGGTCATGTCGTTTTGTGGCTAGTTGATGTTCATGTATCCTGGTGGCTAGCTTTCTGCCTGTTTGTCCAATATAGTGTTTGTCACAGTTCTTGCACGGTGTTTTGTAGATGACGTTCGTTTTGTTTGTTTACAGGAAAACAACACATACGGACCAAATACTGAACTACAGGAGCAACCATCCCAACACCCACAAACGAAGCTGCATTAGAACATTATTCCAACGAGCCACCACACACTGCAGC